>NC_048302.1:95563032-95752837 GCF_013100865.1 Trachemys scripta elegans
CCCCCCCTGTTTCTTGACTGCCCCCTCCAGAACCTCCCTGCCCCTTCTCCTGCCCCCTGGCCCCTTACCCTGCTGCTCAGAACAGGGTGTCCGGCTCTGTGCAAGCCGGACACGTGGCTGCGTTCCCCAGCACAACACACAACCCGGTCCCTGGCCCTGCACAGTGCTGCTGGAGCGGGACACTGGGCTGCAGGGGAGGAGGAGCTGCCGGCTCAGAATGCGGGGGGGGGGGGAGGAGGAGGAGCTCCTCTACAGCTGCTCCGGAGTCCAGCCCGTGACTTTCCTGCAGCCCTCCCAGCCGCTCGCTCTGCTCTGCCGGGGAGGGGGGAAATCCCGGACATTTTGAGTGATTTACAAATTCCCCTCGGACGCTATTTTTAGCACAAAAAGGAGGACATGTCCGGGTAAATCCGGACGAATGGTAACCCTAGCTGAGTGGCCCACAGTTCAGGGAGCTCAGGCCCTCAGGCAGGGGCTGAGCAAGCAAACAGTTATTCCAGGACCCAGGCCCTCTGGTGCAGGGGCTGAGCAACAACACAACAGTTTGTTTGGTAGGCCCAGGCCCTGGATCAGGGTGGGGCACAAACAGTCACAGCTCAGGTCCTCTGGTGCAGGGGCTGAGCAAACAATCAGTTAGGTAGGCCCAGGTTCCTACACTTGAGCGTTGGGTGAGGGGGAAACCTGCCACCCGAGAGTGGGGTGGCGGGGGGACGCAGGCCCACCCACTCCACTGCGTCCCAGCCCGGGGCCCTAGCAGCGGCTCGTGTCGCTGCTGGTCAGTGGGGTGTCCTGACCGAAACACACTGACATTGGCTCACATGGGTCTATAGTCTGACCAGGGTCGGCTACCCCCGGGCTACTTCCTTGTTCCCCCTCAGGGCCTACCTCATTGGTGACGCCAGGTTCGGGCCAGTCCAGCAGCATCGGTTCCTCTGGTCCAGGGCTTGGGGGCAGGTCCGGCAGCTCCTCGGGGAAATCCGGCCACTGGGGCTTGGGCGGCTCCTCTGGATAACAGTAGGGGTGGAGGGGCTCAGGGGGGCTCCTCGCCTTCGTAGTTGGCGCGAGGCAGGCCCAATGGCTCCTCCCAATACCGGGTGCAGGGGGGCTCCTGCAGCTCCTCCTCGTAGTGAGCTCGGGGCAGGTCCGACCAGTTAGGGCAATGGTCTCGGGTCTCAAAGGTCTCCCGGCTGCGAGCTCCCAGCAGCATGTCTGCTCCCTGCGGCGGCTGGGTTCTGACTGAGCTCCGGCGGCCGGTTTTTATACTTCCTGTCCTGCCCCTTGACTTCCGGGGGGTGGGAACAGGCAGCGGTGGCTCCACCCACTCGGGTGCCGGCAAGGGTGCTCCCTCTGCTGGGCAGGAGGGGATCCACACTGACTCACTACAGTAAGTCACCAAGCAAAATAAAATAAAATGCTCAAATCTGTGTCTAATCAAACTGAATACAGATAAGATCCTCACCAGTTCCAGAATGCTCCCTTTTACAGACTAATCTCCTTTTAGCCTGAGTCCAGCAATCACTCACACCCCCTGTAGTTACTGTCCTTTGTTCCAGTTTCCTTCAAGATCCTGGGGGGTGGAGAGGCTCCTTCTTTAGCCAGCTGAAGACAAAATGGAAGGGTCTCCCAGAGGTTTAAATAGACTTTCTCTTGTGGGTGGAGACCTGTCTAGAATCCAGTCACAAAATGAAGATTTGGAATCACATGGGCAAGTCACATGCTCATGCATGAGTCAGGACTTGCAGGTAGCAGCCATTACACACATGCTACCTTGAATGTCCTCAGGTAGACTTCTTATGTGGATTGGAGTCTTCCAAGCTCTTTTGACTGTTAAGTGCTTCCTGATTGAGCACTTAATTTGCACATTCCTTTCCCAAGAAGTGACCAAATGTTCTAACTAAGGCTAATTAGAAATCAAGCAATTATACAGCCAACGTTCATAACTTTGAACACACAAATGGTGCTTGCATGCAACTAAGATGAACATAACCAGTAGATTATAACCTTTACATAGATACATTACATGGCATATGTAGCAAAACCCTATTCCAGTTGTATCATATATACATTTATGAGCACCCCCCATAAAGCCATATGGGGTACACTGTCACAGAGACGTGGGCTCCTTAATCAATTAGGCATTGCAACACTGAGCATCTTAACAATGCACAGAGAAGTATTTACCATTCAGTTAGTGCTCACAGAGGCACACTCAAAGTTTCACTCAGTTCCAGTGACACTTTTTCTATCTCCCTTAAGGCACAGTCCATACCCTCTGTGTACAGAAAAACTCGCTCCCTTCCTGAGCTTTGGTTTTATTTAACAAACAAATGAATAATAAGACAAAATAAAGGTCAGGCCTTCTTCCCAGGCTTGGTTGCTCCTAGATTTCCATGCTCAGGGCTGCTTACTTCTAAATCTTCTCTGCTTCACATCTAGATTTCTCTGTCAAGGTCCTTCAGAGCCTGCTTCATTCCCTTTTTAAAATTCCCTTCAGCTGGAGGGTCCTGCTGGCAGCTGATGCAGGGTGGGACTGGCTTCACCTTATCTTCTCTTCTTGTGATGGTTTGTCCAACACATCACACTCCCATACTTAGGCCTATGCTTTAGATATACTGTGCCAGAACATCAGTGGTGTAAACTGACATAGCTCCACTGACTTCAGTTGGCTTTACACCAGCTAAGGATCTGGCCAACTGCACCTGAATTTGGTCAATTGGCTTATGTCCTTGTCAGTTGGTCTCCTACTTGCAGGCCCCTGGGTTTTGTCGGGGGCGAGGGGGGAGAGAGTTTTTATTGATTTGCATGGCAAAGTTTATAGTTCCCTATTTGGAGAAAAATATTGTGCTTCTTTTTAATCATGCAAGTAGTGCTCAGATACTATGATGTTGAGGGCTTTACAAATGCATGTAATGCAGTTCTGTGTACCATAGTTAACTGTTGGTTAAACTAAAGCTTGCTGTTGATTAGCTGGAAAATATAGAATATTTGAGCAGGAAAAGGGAAAGGTGCAAGCTGTGCAGATAACAAACTTTTATGACAAGAGTATGTAGAAACATGACTGACAGCATTGCTTTACTCAGAGCATTGAAGCTATAGCAGTTGACAGTGTCTTCAGAATCCTGTTCTAAGTAGCCTTATAATGCAATTTACTGGTCTCACACTGTATATTTAACAGATATTATTTTTTCCTTTTTATTTGGGATTACAGTATATTATCTTAATGTGAAAGATTTTTTAAAATACTTTTAGGGGAAGCAAGGCATATGTCCAGTGAAAATAAAATTTAAGAAGCAGTGGTTATTTGAGTTTCCTTTTCCCTGACCTCACAAGCCCGTTTTTCTAAGCTTTTCTAGCTTTGTTTTTCTCGGACATGAATGAGAATAATTCCAGACCCTAGGCTTCCTCCATAAGATTGAGTGCATCTTGTTCCAGAAACTCTTCTGTGCTTAGGGTAGCATGTTTCACAACTCTAGCTTGGAGTAAAGAGGAAGGATCAGTATCTGAAGAAGTGAAGCCAGAAAGTAAGATAGATCCTGTTTATAAATTATCTGTAAGAAGTGTGTCCAAATGTCTGTGTCTAGAGGATATTAAAGAGGACAGCCTGGAGGATATTAAAGAAACAGGCAAAGATCCAATGCTAATTAACACCAGACTTCAAAATATTGCTTCCAACACATAAAGCTATGAAGAAAAGAGTGAAATATGAGTGAGATTGACCTGATAAATCTATGCCTCAGCATTTTTCTAAGCTGCATAGAATTCCTGCCAAAATTCAGTCCAGTTGGTCCATGCTCATAAGGCGGATACTGAAATCTGTAGGAAGACGAAAAGGAACTGCTATTCCTCTTGATAGAATAGGACACAGGGACCAGTAGATCCTAGGGCAATTTCTTCACACAACACACAGTCAACCTGTGGAACTTCTTGCCAGAGGATGTTGTGAAGGCCAAGACCATAACAGGGTTCAAAAAAGAACTAAATAAATTCATGGACGATAGGTCCATCAATGGCTATTAGCCAGGATGGGCAGGAATGGTGTCCCTAGCCTCTGTTTGCCAGAAGCTGGGAATGAGCGACAGGGGATGGATCAGTTGATTACCTGTTCTGTTCATTCCCTGTGGGGCACCTGGCACTGTCCACTGTCGGAAGACAGGATACTGGGCTAGATGGACCTTTGATCTGACCCAGTAGGGCCATTCTTATGTTCTTAAGTTCAGAATTTAATAGGTGGTTTGAAGCAGTAGGTAGCTGAATATAGGCAGTCATGTATGCTAGTCTAGTTACCAGAGCTGTTTTCAGATGGATTCTGTGAGAGAGCGAGGGACTGAGGGCACTGCCCTGCAGGACACTTGAAGCCTGATGCAGGCTTGCTAAATGAGCCAACCAGAGACACCTGGCTCAGGGAAGGACTTAAGTAGCTGATTCCTTATAAGAGAGCTGAAACAGCTCTGGGAGAGGAAAGTGATTGACTCTGCTTTCTTGCCTTGGTGCTCAAATGCCAAAGCTGTGATAGGCATATTAAAAATAAAGAGTTGGCAGTAGGGTGAGAGCAAACATCTGAAGTAGCTATAATAGCACCTGAATTTCTGGCTGATTATACATTTCATTGGCCCTCAGCAGCTATCAGGATCATCTCCACCATCTCCATGCATCTGAAGAAGTGGGTTTTTTACCCATGAAAGGTTATGCCCAAATAAATCTATTAGTCTTTAAGGTGCCACCAGACTTCTCGTTGTTTTTACCTTATTCAGTGCATGGGATGGGCGGTGGTCATTTAATAAGCAGTTATTTAATGCTTTTATTTCTCCACATTCAATGTGCGACATCGTGCCTTATTTAGAATTTACTACTGTTTTCAAAAACTGCTCTGGAGACAGAATTATTAATTTTTATGGGCTTTTCTATGGTGCTCATCATTGTAATAGATATCTGAGTCTTCCCAGATATTAATGAATTTATTTTCATATTACCTGTTAGCTGAGGGGGTGGTGTTATTCCCATTTTACAGATGGGGAACTACGGCAAAGAAATTAAGGTAAAAGTATCCACTAATTTTGGGCGTCCAATTTGAGATACCCCGGACCTAATTTTTCAGGGTACTTAGTATTATATAGTACATTTATATGTTCAAAGCACAACTCCCACAACTTCAGTTATGAGTGCTCAGCACTTCAGCAAATCCAGACCCCAGGGTCTCAAAGAGGAATATACAATTTTTGATCACCTCTGACTAGTTCGGTTTCACTTGCCTAACATCACATAGGAACTCTGTGGCAGAGATAGAATCTAGTTCTTCAGGGCATTCGGCTGCCTTAACCATGAGACCATCCTTCCTCTTCCTGCAATCCCCTGTCTCATTCATTGCACACCTTCCAACTTCTGCAACAAATGAAGCATGGATCCTACAGACAACAGTCTCCTGCACCACACAACCCTGATTCAGCCCCAGAGCAGGTCCAGCCTGTGCACTGAATGAGTCAGGGCTCCCGTGAAAAAGAATAGAATGTGATCATGTAGTTCAGGGGTGGGGAACATCCGGCCCGCTGCTTCATTTCATCCGGCCCGTGGCAAGTCTCCGTGCCGCTGGTCGGAAGCCCTGACCCTCGGCGTCCCCCCTCCCCCGGGGGGGGGAGGGGAGGATGGAGCCGCAAGCCTTGGATTGCCAGAAGTCTGGTCGGCATGTCCCCTAGGAGCGGGAGCAATCAGGGAAGCTCTGTGCACTGTCCCTGCCCCCAGTGTCGGTTCCACAGCTCCCATTGGTTAGGAACCGTGGCCAATGGGAGCTGTGGGGGTGGCACCTGTGGGTGGGTGCGGGCAGCATGCACTGCGCAGAGCCCCCTGGCTCCTCTGCCTAGGTGCTGGACATGGCGGCCGCTTCTGGGAGCAGCGCAGAGTCCCGGCCGGCAGGGAGCCTGCCTTAGCCCCACTGTGCCACCGACCGGGAGCTGCCTGAGGTAAGCGCCGCCTGGACGGAGCCCGCACCCCGACCCTTCTGTCCCAGGTCAGAACCCCCTCCTGCACCTTAACTCCCTCCCAGACCCTGCACCCTCTCCTGCACTCCAAACCCCTTAGCCCCAGCCCAGAGCCCCCTCCTGCACCCTAAACATCTCATCCCCAGCCCCAACCCAGAGCCCACACCCCCAGCCGGAGCCCTCACCTCCTCCCACACCCCAGCCCTCTGCCCCAGCCCGGAGCCCCCTCCCACACCCTGAACCCCTCACTTCTGATCCCACCCGAACCTAAGGGAAGCCCTGAGCCTTTCCTCCACCACCACTCCCCCCGCGTGGGTCTGTGTGGTCCACTACTGACTTTTCCTGTGGGTCAGTGGCCCTTGATAGAAAAAAAGGTTCCCCACTCCTGATGTAATTAAACAGTTTCAGAGTATGCATTCTACAGAGTTCCATTCTATGCATCCGAAGAAGTGGGCTGTAGCCCACGAAAGCTTATGCTCAAATAAATTTGTTAGTCTCTAAGGTGCCACAAGTACTCCTGTTCTTTTTAAGTAAACAGTGTATCACACCGATGATGTGCAAGGAGGCTGAATTACAGTTACACAGGCAATCTTAATTCTGGCATTCCCTAACTTTTAAATGTTTATTTTCGTAACCTAAATAATTTTCTTTAAATGTAGTTATTGGTATGATGTAATGGAGAGGTCAGTCCATTCAGACAGTGCAATGCCCTGAAATAGCTCTGCTTTGGTTTGAGTCTCTTGCATTAGTCAGGAATAGAGCTGGGTGAAAAATTTCACATTCAATTTTATTTTCTACCCTTTTCCCTCCTACTCCCTCAAATAGAGATTTGGGTCAACTGAAATATTTCACTAATCTGTGTCAAATTTGCCAAATTTTTTCAGCCAAGAAAAAGAAAAAATGTTTCTGAAAAAGTCAAAATAAAACATTTTCACTTTTCAATTCTAAATAAATTTTTGGTTTGAATTTTACTTCCATTTTATTTAAAAAAAAAAAAACTCAAAAACTAACTCTTTTTTTTTTTTTTAATTATTATTTCAGTTTGGCCACCAAACTGGAAAATCAATTATTCACACAGCTTTTCGTAGGGATATAGGCCTGACTTCAGTGATTTTATGTACAGGAGTAATCCTGTCCTTATTCAGCAAAGCACTTAAACCCACATTTGAAGTCAGTGCAAATTAAGCACGTGCTCAAGTGATTTGACTGAATCAGGGCCATATTCCTTAATTCAGGATCAGTCACAGCTGTATATACTATCACTAGGGGTGCTGTTGGACACTCAGGGAGTAATGGATGTCAATATAAGAACTAGGCTAGAGAAAAGATTTGAGGCCACCTCTTCTCTGCTAATGGGGGACGGGGCAGGTCCAGGCCCATACCAGGCTGTCCCCATTGACCTGCAACAATGATACTGGGGAGTGTTTTGCAAGCAGGGGGGTGGTGCATCAAAAATTAACTTAGCTTGAACTCCCTCTTCTTTTTAGAATGGCTACTTGGCCCCTGTCTTGAAAGGATTAAGTATTTTAGGCAATTCCATAAAAGCAAGTAAATTCTTCACAGTTAAGAATTAATTGCTTAATTTTACAGAGGTGTTGTGCACCCGGGTGCTTAGCGTCTATGAAAATCAGGCCATAAATCTCCACTACCAAGACACAGCAGGGCATAATATAATGACATTAAATGGGCTTCCCATAGTGCCTAAGCTCTAGACTTCTGGTGCCTAACAGTGCATTTTCTTTCATTTGCACAGTAGGTTTGTCTATGACACTTAAATGACGCTCAGAAGAGATGTTTCGTAAGTTTTAAAATGTGTGCTATCAATTTTTACGCACTGTTTATAATGGTCTCTTGGGAGCTTGAAACTTAAATCTATTTTCTTGTTACAAAATGTACAATATCAAATTTTATATACCAAATTTCTTTTCAAATACGATTTTCAAGTAAAAGCTTTGACCTATACAAACAAAAAATGTGTCATCATTAAACTATTTTTCCTAAATACTGGCATAAAATAATATTAACCACACCCATTTTCCCTATTATTTTTAATTGCTTTTGGATTGAGATATGGCAAGGAGATAGTTGCAAAACACTGACAGATATTCATATAACAGGACTGCCATAATAGAGAGAAGTTCAAATGAGAGTTATAGCTCTATAGAATGGATTTCTTATTTGAGCATAACAGACTGTCACAGGGAGGAATACATTAAACCTAGAGATTCTTTCCCTTTTTAGTAATAAAGTTTTGATTCTTTCTTCAACTTGTGAAGCTTTTGGGGAACAAAAAGATCTAAACCATGGTGTGCAACTATGGTTCCCAGAGTTAATTTTGGTAATTTCCTATTCAGACTTTAATTTAATTTTACTTCTACTCTACAGGGGGAAAAAAAATCCGTTTCCATGGTCATTTTGGCTGACATGATTCTTGGCTTTGCTTAAATTATTGATTACAGCAAGGGGAGGGACTTTCTGATGAGAACAGCACTCTCACTAATAGAAGCTTTTCACTAAATCAATTTCTACCATTGCTGCAATGCACCTTCAGGGAGTTGAAGGTTAGAAGCCTCAAGAAGAATTTTGTCTTCAAAGAGTGGATCTTTGCAATAAATTTTGCTGAGCCCTTCATTTTTTCATGTTTACATAAACAGCTAGGAATAACACATAAATGTATTTTTTTGGGTTGGGTTAGAGGTAAAGGAAAGGGGTTGCTGATTTGGTCCACAGTTGAGCTGATTAAATCTTGATGTGATGGGTATCTATAGGCTTGTGTGCTGGATGCACTGTTTCAAAAGCTTGTCTCCTGAACAGAATCAGTCAGGAAAATACATCAATGTCTTTCAAGCTGGAATCAATTCAGTAGAGAATACGTTGTATGCACACACTGCTGTAATTCCTGTATAGCTGTCTTATTTCTAGCTTATTGGAAAAGGCAATCATTTATATGGCCAACATGATGTGTTTCAGCTATGAAATGTACAGGCAGTTGGACGGGGGTGGTTTTTCTTTTCTCCCACCCAAAACTCCATTACTTGTTAGACTAATTAAGTAAATGTCTGTTGTACATAGCAGTCTATTTGCTCTGTTTGATTGGGAGACTGATTTGGAGACACTACACAGAAGGAGAGCATGAAGCTGTTGGGAAATGTATATAGCAAACTTAAAGGATGCTGGTAGCAGATCAGCTCAGGCTGAACTGGACAGGAGCAGCTAGTAATTGTAAGTAATACTTGTATATTTCATTTAACTAGCTTGTAAAATAAGCTCTATTTTTATTGTAAGTTTTTCTGACACCTGATTTTCTTTTACTGTCACTATAGCTCTGTATGTTGAATGCAATTGTTTCTTTGTTTTTGGTCAGTTGAGAGTCAGCTGATAGCTGACAGAGTTTAACAATGTGTGAAGTGTGGTTGGGGAGTAAATATTGTAAAGACGGTCCTGCTGTAAGCTCCCCATTGTTATGTAGTAAAGCGATGAACTTTTAAACTTGTGATCCATGGAGCTTGAAAGTTTTTATGTAAGTCTGAAATCCATTACAGGACTCCTATTTTCTCCTTCACATGTCACTAATTTCTCCCCTGGGACTACTTATTTTAAATCGTTCAAGGAGAAAAACGTCCATGACAAGATAATATGACACAGTCCACCCCAGTCAGATCCTAAAGTTCAAGGTAAAGCAACTTTTAAGATAGTGAAATAGGAATGGGCTTAAAAGTGTTAGACATTTTATTGGCAATGCTTGATTAGTTTCTGTCAAAGACTGTGACTAATATCTGGAAATTATTCTCAGTTCATTTTTGGAAGTTGACATTTGTTTCACCCATCAAATCAATCAACTTTGCTAGAAACTAAGTCAGAGTACATAATTTTGTCTGAAAGCCAGTCAATCCAAAATTTGATTATAAACAATAGATTTTTCTTTTTTTTAGTTGTAGAATTAAAAATAATAGAAGTACTGCAGTTGCATTTAATCCTGCCAACAATCTTATTTTAAAAGTGATTCATTGAATGTTTTTGTCTTTTGCAGGTAAGTCAGCATATTGGTCATAAAATGTAATTTAACTAACACAGACTTTACAAGATAACAGAATCAATATTAATAAAAATAACTAATTTTCAGTGCTGGCCAATCCAGCATAACTACATTATATTTTACTACTGGAGCCTGACTCTTCTAACTATAGCAGTTTGTGCAGTCTCCTAAAATGTCAGCTTTCCATAGAAAACTGCTTGGCTGAAATTTGTCTTGGTTAATTCAGCTGATACAAAACCAACATTTTTCTGAGAATGAGACCTATAAAACAGAAGAGGGAGGAGGGAAGAAAAAAAAATTCGGGTTAAGATTGTGATGCAATATTGTTGTTCTTTTAACAGAACTGAGCACAGTGTTTGCTGCTAGAATGTATGTATAGTAGCAGAATAATATTGCTTTTCAAAAGTGAAATTAGGGGAATGTGGGGGAACAAGGTGTTGAGATAATTGCACAAAGTATCAAAATGAATGTATATTCATTAATAAAAAACCTAATTTTTATGTCTTCCTGGATTTTCAAATGCGATTATTTTTCACTTACCTACTTTTATAGCTATACTCAACACTGCAGGAGTTTAAATTTCCCGAGTGCAGCTTTTTTATGAGTATTTTTCTGCCTCTCGGATTAGTTGTTAAGGGGAAGAGGGGAAAAAACCTTTTTATGAGTGACATGGAGAAGTCATTGTTTGCTCATTCCTGTTAGTGACACTTGTCCAAATCCACCATTATCTTTTATTGTAAGGGTCTGATCCTGAGAAGCACTGAGCAGAGTCCAGTGTGCTTAGCACCTCTTGGAGGTCCAGACCTTAAATGCCTCTGATAGCTTCAGTTTAATTCCCTTTGGAGAAGTTTCAACAATAATGTGAAATAATATCATAAACTCTAATATGGAATGTATAGTAGTGCAATTGCATCTCAACCCTCTCTCCCCAAAGAAGAAAATTGAGATGATTGGGAACTTCATACACACATTGGACCTAACTTGGGATCAGCTATTTCTAACTTTGATTTATTTGACAACAATACTTTTGTCCTCTTTAGAGAGAGAGGAGTGCATGCCTCTATTTATTTATTTATATCCCACACACCCACAGTAACCAGTAGTTGCTGACTACAAATATACTTTTTAATCTTTCTTTTTATTTGTGCTTAATACATAACAGAAATTTCATTTGGAGAAAAGTTCACATCTAGCATTTACACAGTAGGTCAATTATATTTTGTTTTATACATTAGAGTGCCGTGCCCAGGGGAATAGCAAATGTGAGGAAAGAAGCAGAGCAAGTAAATAGAAAAGCTCTTAGGGACAAAAGCTCTGAAACCATGGCCTTAATTTTTTTAATTAACATTTATTTTAAACAGACTCCTTAACTATTGAACACAGCTATAGCAGTACACTTATGAATATCATCCATTATGAATGCTATTCATTGGTGCTTAGCAAATAAGAAAAAAATATCAAATCTATCTCAAGTCCCACCAACAAACCCATGAAACAGGTCTAAAATGGTATCACTTCTGCAGGCCAAAACACAGTATTGCCTCTGGTTCCAGGTGCTTAGCCAGTGACTTCCACCAGTGGTTTGACTGTCTTTAAAACTTGGCAGCAAATGTGCTGTTTGAATTTTTTCTATTTATTTTAAATTATTTTAATAGATTATGGTTTAATTTTAGATAGATTTATTTTTTAAAAATAAACCTGTACTTAAATAAAAAATTTATCATCCATTTTTATCTACCCTGCTTTCTGCAAAATGTGGGGTGGAGGGGTCAGGGGAGAGGAGTATAGAAACTGTTAAGAGTGAACAGGATTACACCAGTGAATATGAGAAGGGTGATAGAGATTTAGGAAAGGCAACAAAATTAGTTTAAAAAACACCAACCACAGTTTTTAAAATTGTGTTTTAAAATTTTATCTCAACGTTTTTAATAATAAAAAAAGTCATTCCACATTAAATAAAATTGTTTTGTAGCTATAGTCATAGTTTCAGATAACTGTACCTTTATTCTCCCTTTGGTGGTCCACTCCAGGAGTTTCCAGTCAGATCTCAGTTTTCCAGCTGTCACCTGTCTCTGGATAGGGACCCTTGACCCCCTCCTGCTTGACCAGGTATTATAAAGCTGCACAGCTCCCTGTTTTATACTGTGATATCCCCCAGAAAGACATACTGCCTAGAAAGACCAGCACCTGTGCTTCGCTTTGTCTCGGAAGGCTGTGTTATAAATTATCAGACAGCCTCTTCTGAGCAAGCACATTTTTTCTTAAGGTAAAAGCATTACAGAGAAAACATAGAACAATAAGAGACCCTACACACATGCTAAAAAGTTTTCCACAGATCACCCTCAACTCCAACTTAGGGGTCTGGTAGGTTTTCGTGCTTCAAAACCCACAACTAGGTTTTCTTCTTGGTTATAAGTCCATCTATGTTGGATCCAGAACAAAGGCATGGCAGACCATGTCTTTATGTAACTCAAATTTTTGATCCTAGCCTTCTGCAATAGGTAATCAGCAGACAATGGCCCTCTCCTCAGGTCTAGCTTCAAAAGGCTGGGTTTTCTTAGAACCAGAGATGTGGAATTTGCATTAGCCAGTCCTCAGGAATTCCCCAGGAAATCCACTTAACACTTATTGTCCCAAAAAGTCCACACTTATCTGGCACAATTCAATATAGTCTTTTGAAATCCTTTATGCTTCCGGGTCTTGCATCTGTCACATTGCCTCACTAGGGAAGTTACATACAATCCTGGCCCACCTTAATACATACACTTAATACAATAAGGTCTTCCAAGGATATTGCTGGAAAGTGCCATATCAGTCACATTTATGTTTTTAAAAAACCTTTTAAAATGAACACGTGAAAACATGAGAGATTTGTGGGCTATGTCAAGCAAGAGGCATCTTGTCAGTGTTGCTGTTTTTCACCCATCTATAGTAGGAAAAGTGGAAAGTCCCACACTTTTTCCCTTTGGCTGAGCTTATTTCAAGCACTGTGGTCTTCTTGCATCCCTCCATTTTCTCCGCCTCCCCTTCTACCCCCCAAGCTCTCTGTGTGCCACCCTTCATCCCCCTCTATTTCAGGGACATATGTAAATAGGTAAGCTTCTGTAATTTGTTACATTAGCTCCCAGTCAGAAAGGAAATAAGTCTCATGGTTGCATTTAAACTCTATTGAGGTGACTGGCAGAGCTAAGATGGGAGGAGTTATGCTGGAAGTCATTAATGGCTGCCATCAACAGGTTCTTTGTGCAGTAGACAATTACAGACCTGATTGAAGCTGCTGGGTCTGCCTACTAGATGACGGGGCCCTGTGTCTCCATTTTTTCCCTTCCAGTTTTACAGTTTTCACCAAAATCAATAGGGTTCTGCCCATTGATGCTTAAAATATTTGTTGAAATTTTGGAAGAGAGACAAGCAGAGAAATAACATCAAGTTTATCATTTTGTAACTTTCACGACCACCTCTGGGTGTATCAACAAAATTTTACATGTCATATATTATATTTTTTAAAGCTGGGCTAAGCAAACTCTTCCCTTTTACATGTGATGCATCGCTCAGTATTCTGCAATCTGTGATAACTTGTTCATGGTGACCAGCCATTCCCTTTCTATAATACCAACAGAACTCAGTGGCTGGTGGTGGTACATCCTGTACTGAGACGATCTTGCTTCTTGTTTTTATTGTAAATTTGGCATATTTAAATTTTTAAGGAGCAGATTTACGTTAGTGATGTATTCTAGCTTGTATTTCACGACTAAGGAAACTTTTGGAGTCTTCGTGTTCTGGGCTCATGTACCTTTAAAAGAAGTTTCTCAAGTTTTCAAATGAGAATAGTTAGTTTGTGGAAATATTTTGCATAAAGCAAAACATTGGGAGGTCTGAATTGCACAAACCAGTGAAATTCCCACATGCAGTTCTGTAAAATCATTGTGAATTTTGCAGAGCTCTCTCACACTGATACTCTTCTATCCTTCTGTACTATTCTTCCCAAATGCTAGGATGCTTGACATAAGATTGCCACCCTTCTATTTTTGTGAATTTTGTGAACTGTCTACTGTGAACTACTAACGTGATTAGACTAATCCAAGTGGACACAAAGATGTAGTATTTTTCTGATTTTAAATGGTTCTTCTTAGGTAATTGTCACAGGGCTGGCCCCTTCAGGGGAGGTGGCCCTCTGTCTACCTGTGAGAAACTTAAATCACCTTTCCAGATAGTGAAAATGAACGTCATGTGACCAGTGACTTGGCAGACCCAATCAGGCCTCTAATAAGGGAGAGGCTTAAGAAAGAGTGAGGGCTCAAGTGGTAGCTGGTAACAAGATGTAGGGTTGGAAGTTCCAGATAGGGCAATGCCAGGAAAGCTGTAGCTGGCTTGAGGAAGTAACTGGGGGGGGGGGGGAAGGGGGGCAAGACTACCTCATAGTCTTGGGAATAGACAGTTCGAACTTACCTGATTCCAGGAGTGGGAAGAGACTGAGTAGAGCCGGGGATGGGTGGAAAAGCTGTACTTTGCTTGGAAACTTCAAGGTAGACAGAACTCGGGGTGGAGGTGCTGTGTGAAACTGGAGAAGAAGAGGATTTATATTGAGTTTATTTTGTATGAATAAACCAGACCCCAAGAAGGGATTCTGTTATTGGACACAAGCATTTTGTGAGTTATTGAGGAATCCAAGAAGGGAAACTGAGGCATAGCTTGAAGAGCAATCCCAGCCATGAGGGGGCACTCAGGAAGCGGACGACCATGTTACAGTGTTTAATAAGGGTTTGTCAATATAATTTACTATAAATTGTTTTATTTTATCAAATGTAACAGGGTCAGATAGGCATATAAACTAGTGCCTATGAAGTATGGAGACAGGGCTTCATATTTGTAAAATTATAGTATTAAGATGATAGCAAAAGAACTAAGCAGATTTAACATAATAGTCTTTTTAATGCTGGATGGATGTATAGAAGATGATGAATTACTCCAAGTTCACTTAATACCAAGAGCCAGGTATATGCTATAAGAAAAGTTTGTAATGGGAGGTTTAAACTGAGTGCAATGAGATACTCGAAAATATACTTCTAAGTTATCAACATCCCTCAAGTTCTACAGAAGACCCGATCTCATCTCCCTTCTCCCACAGTCAAAATCTTCCCATATTTTCAAACACTCATTCTGCCACCCAAATTCCCTTCCTTAAAATACATCTCTTTCACAATGTCCTTCAACATATAGCGACAGGAAAATGCATGTGTAATATAGAACATGTTACCATACAGAAAACTGCATTCAGTTGAAGTTAAATTCCCTGTCAAATAAGAAGAGAAAATGGATAAAGTTAATAACAAACAAACCTCAGAAATCCAGGGAACAAAGAGTTGAGGTTGCATTTAAGAAGTCCCTCAGATGACCTTAATTACCTGTCTCCGTACTACATCGTTCCTTCTTTGCATGTAAATTATTGGAAATGTGCTGTATGAAGTATTGGCTTTACTGTTTGTTTCATGCATTCATGTCTCAATACTGAGTGTAGTGATTTGTCATCAGCATAACTTGCTCTTTTCACTTAGAACTGTAATAACATGATGTGAGGTGCTGTGGCTGCCACCAGGAATCCCAAGGCCCTCCAGTATGCTATCAGTCTAATGCACATGTTGAATATGACACTAAAAAAGTGATGAAGCAGGGCAACCAATCTACATTTAAAAATGAGACATTCTAGTTTTTTTTTTATTATTATTACTGATCAAATGAAACCAGTTTTGAAATAGGAATGGATGAGGTAGTGTGTTCTTTCTGGATAAAAAAGGGTAGCCATGAATCATAGAATCATAGAATATCAGGGTTGGAAGGGACCTCAAGAGGTCATCTAGTCCAACCCCCTGCTCAAAGCAGGACCAATTCCCAACTAAATCATCGCAGCCAGGGCTTTGTCAAGCTGGGCCTTAAAAACCTCCAAGGAAGGAACTCCACCACCTCCCTAGGTAACGCATTCCAGTGTTTCACCACCCTCCTAGTGAAATAGTTTTTCCTCATATCCAATCTGGACCTCCCCCACTGCAACTTGAGACCATTGCTCGTTGTTCTGTCATCTACCACCACTGAGAACAGCCGAGCTCCATCCTCTTTGGAACCCCCCTTCAGGTAGTTGAAGGCTGCTATCAAATCCCCCCTCGTTCTTCTCTTCTGAAGACTAAACAATCCCAGTTCCCTCAGCCTCTCCTCATAAGTCATGTGCTCCAGACTCCTAATCATTTTTGTTGTCCTCTGTTGGACTCTTTCCAATTTTTCCACATCCTTCTTGTAGTGTGGGGCCCAAAACTGGACACAGTGTTCCAGATGAGGCCTCACCAATGTTGAATAAAGGGGAACGATCACGTTCCTCGATCTGCTGGCAATGCCCCTACTTATACAGCCCAAAATGCCGTTAGCCTTCTTGGCAACAAGAGCACACTGTTGACTCATATCCAGCTTCTCGTCCACTGTGACCGCTAGGTCCTTTTCTGCAGAACTGCTACCTAGCCATTCGGTCCCTAGTCTGTAGCAGTGCATGGGATTCTTCCGTCCTAAGTGCAGGACTCTGCACTTGTCCTTGTTGAACCTCATCAGGTTTCTTTTGGCCCAATCCTCTAATTTGTCTAGGTCCCTCGGTATCCGATCCCTACCCTCTAGTGTATCTACCACGTCTCCTAGTTTAGTGTCATCTGCAAACTTGCTGAGAGTGCAGTCCACACCATCCTCCAGATCATTAATAAAGATATTAAACAAAAATGGCCCCAGGACCGACCCTTGGGGCACTCCGCTTGAAACCGGCTGCCAACTAGACATGGAGCCATTGATCACTACCCGTTGAGCCTGACGATCTAGCCAGCTTTCTATCCACCTTACAGTCCATTCATCCAGCCCATACTTTTTAACTTGGCGGCAAGAATACTGTGGGAGACCGTATCAAAAGCTTTGCTAAAGTCAAGGAATAACACATCCACTGCTTTCCCCTCATCCACAGAGCCAGTTATTTCATCATAGAAGGCAATTAGGTTAGTCAGGCACGACTTCCCCTTCGTGAATCCATGCTGACCCTGATCACTTTCCTCTCCTCTAAATGTTTCATAATTGATTCCTTGAGGACCTGCTCCATGATTTTTCCAGGGACTGAGATGAGGCTGACTAGCCTGTCGTTCTCCGGATCCTCCTCCTTCCCTTTTTTAAAGATGGGCACTACATTAGCCTTTTTCCAGTCATCTGGGACCTCCCCCGATCGCCATGAGTTTTCAAAAATAATGGCTAATGGCTCTGCAATCTCACCCGCCAACTCCTTTAGCACCCTCGGATGCAGCGCATCCGGCCCCATGGACTTGTGCACGTCCAGTTTTTCTAAATAGTCCCGAACCACTTCTTTCTCCACAGAGGGCTGGTCACCTTCTCCCCATGCTGTACTGCCCAGTGCAGCAATCTGGGAGCTGACCTTGTTCGTGAAGACCTCTTGTGGTGAAACAGAAGATGGCTGTATATAGTGTACTCTGCAAATGGTGGTTGGTCTTGTCCACTGCATTGGGCCTGAGGAAATCTGGAAACAGTTCCCAGTACTGACCCAGATTTCCTTTGTGACCTTGGGCAAGTCATTGTTCCTGATGTGTTAAATGAGAATTGTACTCCTTCACCTTCCAGGATTGTTACAAAGATAAATTTCTTAATGTGTGTGAAGTGCTCAGTCGTATGGGAGCCACATAAATATTCAGGCAGATAAAATACTTTGTATGGGAGTAATGCTAAAACTCTCTTCACGCCTCAAAAACGTGTGTTAATTGCACCAAAAGCATTAAAGAGAGTGTGTAAGTTGTCATTATTTTGAAAGAACTATAGTTTATAGTTATTCTTTAAACGAAGAATAGTAGCGTGAGGAACTCATTACCCTTGTGTGGCCTTCTATTAGACCTCACCCTGGTTAAACACAGGAGTCTCTTAACTCAAAAAGGGACAAAACTTGAACAATCGAGATGACAATTGCTGCAGCAGATTAGAAGGAATATATATGCATAAACCTAGAGAAACACATAGCAACAGTGCCTGAGAGAGACAAAGCAGTTATTGCCGCCAAGTTTTGCCATACAAAATGCTGATTTTAAAAAAAAGTAAAACAGATTTAATTTGAGACTTAAGTTATAATTCAATTTTATGTTGTATTTTGAATGAATCATAAAAAAAAATGTGAAAAAGAGGCTTGTTCTAATGCATTTGCACATTACTGTAAATGGACCTGTCAGAATAAAGCAGTTTTAGTTCATCCATCATTCGAATTATGTCTTTGCACCACTCTCAACTGTCCAGCTTCACTGCTCTTTAATTAGCTCAATTCAGTATGTACAGAAAATGCTAACAAGAATCCCCTTGAAATCTCAGAATGAATTGCTGCATTTTATGCAATTGCTTCTCCTGAGAAGCACAATCTAGTATTTGCTTCTCCATACTGTGCTTTTCTGAGGTCAGAGGGATATACAGTTTTTATGTTAGCAAAATTCTCTCCTAATATCATTTGTCCAATATCTCACTTTTAATGTAGATTTTTTTCCAATTTCAAATTTTCATCCTAACTTCCGCCCCAAAATTGTCAATTTCTCAAGTTTATTAGTAATTGAAATGGATTTTCAAGAACTTTTACTATGTTACTATTATATTTTTCCCTCTTCCCCCTAATTAAGTGGGAATTAAATATGACTTCACTGACTTCAGTAAATACTAAACATTGACTGTCTTTCTGTATTCTCTAAGAGAGATTGGTTTTTACTGAAGAAACTGTGGGTCCAGAGCCTGTTGTTGCTCTTCAATATAAGGGTTTTTATGACATATTTATCATGGTGAAGTTAGGACATATGTTCTATCTTTAATGTCTCATGTCAAAAATAAGTAATATGACAATGGGCTGAAGGTAATTCAAACTACATGTATTTACAGTCATTCCTAGGCAAAGCAGACCTTGTACTGAAAAAGGCTACGGTGCAGGAGATCCTGAACTCTGTAGTGCTTCATTAGGTCAAAATATCTCAACACTTGATAATCAAGCCTCACAATACCACATCTGGCACTTGGGTAACTGAAGTTCAATGGCTTTACAAAGGTCACTTAGATATTGTATACCAACTACAGTCAAAAGTTTAAATTCCCTACACAGGTATATTCCAGGGTGCAGAATCTGGTCCCAGCCGTATAACAGAGAGCACCACAATGCAGAGTTACTCCTGATTCACATTGATGTGAGAGGAGAATTAGGTCCTGTATTTTTATTTGTCACCTATTCAAATAAGCGTCTCCCTAAAATATATTATAATGATTTGTAGAATCCTGTTCTCGGAGGGGAAAAGAGGGGGCAGAGGCTTGCCTAGTAATTTGTCACACCAAGCTGTAAGAGAGCAGAAGCAAACTGCTGCTGTTTGTTCCTTCAAGAGGGCACTATTCAGTGGGGTAGGTACCAGAGCTCACAATTACACAGCAATCCACTTTTTCTTGGTCTGCGGAGAAGAACTATATTGTTGAGGAACATCAATTTTGGTCAACAGGAACGATTTGTGCTTTGTAATACTCTGTGATGAGAGAGTACCTTAAAAATGAAACAGCTTCATTCCCAATGAACCTAAAAAAAGTTAGAGCTAGACCCTACTGTGTAGTGAACTGATTTTTTAAAAGGAAAATCTTATGCCATCTAGTGGACAAAATAAAGAACTAGCTTCTTAAATAACCATTTGAAAGAGATCTGCTAACGTTGATGCTTACCTGCTATAGCAATTGTATTTATCGGCTGGGTTGATGCTTACCTGCTATAGCAATTGTATTTCTCAGCTGGGTAACTGTCTCACTTGCTGTACCAAATAATTAGTACTTTTCTGTGCCACGAGAATGAAAACTATTTAGAGTAGGCTACAATAAAATCTGAATCAACAAAATGCATTTGTGGTTTACAAAACTGAACATTGCCAAAAACAAAAGGATCTGGGAGATGCCTCTTTCGTTTTACTTACCCATTGATCTTGACCTGGTTTTGAGATTGTCAGGAGAATGAAGTCTCTCTGATAACCCTTTTGGTGTTAGAAGGAAGAAAATTTTCTTTCAAAGCAGCAATAATTTGTCCCTTTTATACGCGTTATTTGAGGCCCTGTTTCAGCAAGGTATTTAAACATATGCCTCAATGAGGCACTTGCTGAACTAAACTAGTGAATAACAGCTAGGGTTACCATATTTCAGCAAGTAAAAAAGAGGACGGGAGGAGCCCCGCCCTAGCCCCGTCCCCATCCTGCCCTAGCCCCGCCCCTGCAAATATCTGTGTGTTTTTCTTGTTCCTTTCCTTTTGACTGTTTAGACACAATAGATTGGCAGAAAAATAAAATATTCTGACATCAAATTACAACAGGAAGATTGGATGTCTAAAGTTATTTGTAATAGGATGGGGACATTTATCTGCATAATGCGTAAGAGGCGAAATGCCATGATATTAATTTATCAATACAGTAACTCCTCTCTTAAAGTTGTCCCGGTTAAAGTTGTTTCGTTTTTATATTGCTGATCAATTAGGGAACATGCTTGTTTAAAGTTGTGCAATGCTCCCTTCTAACGACGTTTGGCAGCCACCTGCTTTGTCTACTGCTTGCAGGAAGAGCAGCCCGTTGCAGCTAGCTGGTGGGGGCTTGGCACCAGGGTGGACTGGCAGCCCCCCATCAGCTCCCCGCTGCCCTAAGTTCCCTGTGCAGCAGCTGCCCAGCAGGCTAGCAATTGCAGCTGTCCCTCCGCCACTGCCATGTGCTGCTCCTGCCCTCTACCTTGGAGCTGCTCCCGGAGACTCCTGCTTGCTGCGCGGAGGGGAGGGGAGAAAGAGGGGGGCTAATGTCAAGTGTCCCCCTACCCCTGCTCCTGCACCCCACTTACCCCATCTTCCATAGAACGGGGCGGGACACACGACAGGGCTCAGGACGGAGAGAGCTTGCTGATAGCAGCTGCGGTCTCAGCAAGCTGATCTAATTAACAAGGCAGTGTACCTAAAGGGGAAATATCTCTCTCTCACACACACACACACACACACACACACACACACACACACACACACACAGGGTGTGTGTCTCTGTCTCTGTCTGCGATGCTATCTCCCCTCCCTCCATTCCTGCTGCCTTGTAGAGTGTGAGGGTTAACCCTTGAGGGCTCAGCCAATTGCTAGTTCATCATTTAGCAGTAAGGCAGTCCCTGGGAAATATCCCACCCTCTGATTCCACCACCTCAACCAAGCTTCACAATCATCATCATCGTGTACCAGTATTAAATTGTTTGTTTAAAACTTATACTCTGTGTGTGTGTGTGTGTGTGTGTGTGTGTGTGTGTGTATATATATATATAATATAAATAAAATATAGTCTTTTGTCTGGTGAAAAAAAATTCCCTGGAACCTAACCCCCTCATTTACATTAATTCTTATGGGGAAATTGGATTCGCTTAACATCGTTTCGCTTAAAGTCGCATTTTTCAGGAACATAACTACAACATTAAGTGAGGAGTTACTGTATGCCTAGTCTCTTTAATATGTCATAATAATATATCATGAACCAAATATTTATAGGTATTAGAAACATCTAAAATTAATCCTAATTAAGGAGAGAAACTTAATTTACAAACATAATCAGAATAATTGTTCAAAAGCCTGTAGTGACAAACATCAACAGCAAAGGTTTTTTTTTAAAAAGTAAACATTTAGACAATGGCTGTGCATTATAACCATTTATGTTAAAATAATCTATTAATTTGTTATCCTAATAACTAGCAGAAAAAATGAAGAAACAAATGAAGAAATGAACAAATGAAGAAAACATTTTGGTTAATATTAGATGATAATATTAAGTTCTTAGTGCCATGAGTTTTGTGACAGATTTTGAGTTGCTCTGTTATAATTTACGAATATTATGTTCTATCTATTTGTCTGATTTTCTTGAAAGGGGGTTACTGTCTTAATACAAGGGGTTAATTCAATCAAGAGCTGGCTGCAGGTAGGCAGGAAATAGGACAAAAGCTTCAGATATCCACCCATTTACCTGCCCATAAGGAACTGTGCTAGACCATTTGCATTGATATCCCATGTCTTTACACCACATTGAGCTCAACAGACCAGTTTGTCTCTCACATACTGGAGTGAGTGGAGAAGTAAGCCCCCCCTCCACATACTCCCTCATTTAAATTCTCACTGTTGGTAAGAGGGTGACAAGCAGAGGAGGAAAGATCCATTTTCCTCCTCCTAGCTGCTTCATTTATATCTTCAGGAGCAGCTGGCTACTGTGGGTGGTCCAAACTGTTTGCTGGCCTCTGCTGCAGATTTGGACCCAGGGCTAAATTCACACCAGTTTTCCAGTAAAATATTAAATGGAATATCCTCTAACATTTCCACCACCAGCTTCCCTGTATAAACCTAGCAGGGTTTGGGGATTTGGTACAGGCAGGGCAAATGATTTTACATTTGGAGCTTTCACCCCTATCTCTCTGCCTGCCAGCACCTGCTGAGTTTTCATCACAAGGGGTTTTACTAAGATGCAGGCAGTGCCAGTGTCCGTCCACCCCTTGAATGTCTCTCCACTAACCTTCTGCCCGCATTGGAGATCTGGGAGTTCCCATTAGTACAGCAAGAAATAGGCACAAATGCCTGGGGAATGAACTTTGTCGCCTGAAGATTGTATGCCTCAGATGAGCTGGCTGTGTTATTTCCTCCCTCTGGAGGCCAAGTAATATATTATCTGTATACAGTTGGACAGTCTATCTCTATCCCACCAGCTGGACAGTCAGTCAGTTAATCTGTAGTGGCTCACTATCAGCCCCTGGTGCCTGATCCCTGGGCTGTCTGCCCACTTGTGCCCGGTTCCCTGATAGTTAAAATATCTCAGATCTCTGTGACTTCCTTTCGGAAGTTGTCTTGGAGCTGCTGTTCCCCTTAGTTTGGGTTTACTTGCTTCCTGTTGCTGGGGTGAACCCACATGTTCTCCCCTGCTGCGGTCCCATGCTTGGGCCAGTTCTCTTTGGGCTTCTTACACCCAGACCTGCTATCTACATATTCATCAGTCAACTGGCCTGCAGTACTGGGGTCTTCTGGCTTCTGATCACTTACCCACATTCCAAGATCATGGGGACACACATTTATAAAAATGTTCAGACCCAACCACTTCATACAGCTCATTTATGGTAGTGATGCCCCCAGCTTAGTTGCCACCTCCATATAGGTCATCCATCCCCTTTTGCTTTTGGATTCCCCCCACCCCCATCTTTCCCTTGGGAATCTGTTCAAATTTAAGAAGCAAGACTATTTTAAATCATTCATAGTCCACACAGTCTCTCCCTTCCATTTGGCAGTAGGCACCTATGCCTTTTGTACTGAGTAAGGGAGTAAGAAAACACTGATATTCAGGGTCTGTCCTTTTTAAGTCACAGGCCTTCACAAAGGTGTGAAATGAGCAATGGTATCCTTACCCTCCTTAAACTAGGGCAATAGTTCTATGCTCCTTGCAGAGTTGGCATTCAGTGTTCTAATCTCTCTTTACTGGATTATTGGGTGCCTGGCTCCGGGTGTCAGCACTGCTGCTCCCAGTTGGCTAGCCATTTCTCTTCCAGGCATAGCTTTTCTTTCTCAGATAGCAGCTTTTCCCTCTCAAATTCCAGCATCTGCCACTCCAGGATCTGTGGACTTTGGGAAACTTGGTCAGAATGGGGCCCTGATGCTGCAGATACTTTGGTCATACTCCATACTTACTGCTAGGAACTTGTCCTCCCTAGACTCTCCCAGTCCCACTGGTTCATTCTGGCCTTTGTTTTCCTTGACCTTTGCAGGTGAATTGTGTCCTTCCTCGGAGTCCTCACCTGGTTCTGGATTATGATGCCTATCATAGAATCATAGACTTTAAGGTCAGAAGAGACCATTATGATCGTCTAATCTGACCTCCTGCACAACGCAGGCCACAGAATCTTACGCACCCAGTCCTGTATCAAATCCATAGTCTATGTCTGAGCTATTGAAGTCTTCAAATCATGGTTTAAAGACTTCAAGGTGCAGAGAATCCTCCAGCAAGTGACCTGCGCCTCACGCTGCAGAGGAAGGTGAAAAACCCCGAGGGCCTCTGCCAATCTGCCCTGGAGGAAAATTCCTTCCCGACCCCAAATATGGCAATCAGCTAAACTCTGAGCATGTGGGCAAGACTCACCAGCCCGACACCCAGGAAAGAATTCTCTGTAGTAACTCAGATCACACCCCGTCTAACATCCCATCACAGGCCATTGGGCATATTTACCGCTAATAGTCAAAGATCAATTAATTGCTAAAATTAGGCTATCCCATCATACCATTCCCTCCATAAACTTATCAAACTTAGTCCTGAAGCCAGATATTCTTTTGCCCTTACTGCTCCCCTTGGAAGGCTGTTCCAGAACTTCACTCCTCTGATGGTTAGAAACCTTCATTTAATTTTAAGTCTAAACTTCCTGATGGCCAGTTTATATCCATTTGTTCTTGTGTCCACATTGGTACTGAGCTTAAATAATTCCTCTCCCTCCCTGGTATTTATTCCTCTGATATATTTATAGAGAGCAATCATATCTCCCCTCAGCCTTCTTTTGGTTAGGTTGAACAAGCGAAGCTCTTTGAGTCTCCTTTCATAAGACAGGTTTTCCATTCCTCAGATCATCCTAGTAGCCCTTCTCTGTACCTGTTCCAGTTTGAATTCATCCGTCTTAACATGGGGGGCCAGAACTGCACACAGTATTCCCGATGAGGTCCCACCAGTGCCTAACACTTCCTTATCTCTACTGGAAATACTTGTCTGGTGCATCCCAAAACTGCATTAGCTTTTTTCATGGCCATATCACATTGGCGGCTCATAGTCATCCTGTGATCAACCAATACTCCGAAGTCCTTCTCCTCCTCTGTTACTTCCAACTGATGCGTCCCCAGCTTATAATAAAAATTCTTGTTATTAATCTCTAAATGCATGACCTTGCACTTTTCACTATTAAATTTCATCCTATTTACTACTATTACTCCAGTTTCTGGTCATCTGAGTATAGCTAGCTAACCAAGTGTGTCTCTTTTTCATCTTTTTAGATTCTTACTTCCTTTCTCTGCAGAACTCTGCTTTTTAATGAGCTGTTCATGTCTAATTTTTTCCTGTGTTTCTTCTCCTACTCTTTCCACAAAGAACGTCTGACAGTTCTTCTCTTGCTTTTTTCCTTTTACAATAGTTGGGTTTGCTGCTGCTGTTGCTCATTGTATATTTCCCAGTCACGTTCATCCCACCATGCTCCCACCAATAGATCATGGTTACAGGGCATCTTTGACTTCTCTCTGAGGGTATGATGACACAGTAATCGAACACCTGCAGCTGGCCTGAGTCAGCTGACCTGGGCCAGCCATGGGAGTTTAATTGCTGTGTAGACATACCCTGAGTGCAACTCCTCCAAGACTTAGTCCTTGAGCCTTTCCCCCTCTGGGGTGATATCCCATGATTCTCCCACTCTTAGACTGGGCCCAGGGCTACAGCACTTTGTGTACCAATGGTGGTTACTCAGCAGGCCTGGTACCTGCAATCTTCCTTTAAAAACTTGTTGTCAGTGGTTAATGCAGAGGCTCTCAACCTTTCCAGACTACTGTACCCTTTCAGGAGTCTGATTTGTCTTGCATACTCACAAGTTTCACCTCACTAAATGCTTACAAAATCAGACATAAACATACAAAAGTGTCACAGCACACTATTACTAAAAAATTGCTTACTTTCTCACTTTTACCATATAATTATAAAATAAATCAATTGGAATATAAATATTGTACTTAGATTTCAGTGTATTGTATATAGAGCAGTATAAACAACTCATTGTCTGTGTATGAAATTTTAGTTTGTACTAGAGTGACCAGATGTCCCGATTTTATTGGGACAGTCCTGATATTTGGGGCTTTTTTCTTATATAGATGCCTATTACCTCCCACCCCCATCCTGATTTTTCACACTTGCTATCTGGTCACCCTAATTTGTACTGACTTCGCTAGTGCTTTTTATGTAGCCTGTTGTAAAACTAGGCAAATATCTAGATGAGTTGATGTACCTCCTGGAGGACCTGTGCATACCCCCAGGGGTACACATACCGCTGGTTGAGAACCACTGTACTAAGGTATTGTGTAACTTTACTAGTAGAAACATAGCAAAGCATAAAAGAAAATAAAGGATTTTAAAACAACAGAAGGCCTATACAGGTGTCTGTCTTACCTAGAGGCTTGCCATCCGTTGCAGAAATCCCAGGCAGGTACTTTGCCAGACCCCTGGCCTCTTGGGTCTGTGCCTGGGTGAACCACTTCTCATTGACTCCCAACAACCACTCCCCTCGTCCCTGGAATGTCACTTTTATCCAGGGGTGAAAGTAATATAAAAGATTTACCGTTATGGGGGCCCCTGGAAGGGGGAGGGGCTGGGGGTCAGCCTCCCCCAGCCAGCCCTTCCACGTTGCCCAGCCCGCACCACCTGGGGTTCCATCTGGGCATGGCCCCTTATAAATTGCCAGCCCCGGAGCAGCTGCCCCTTTTAACCCCCCCTTCCCCCCATCAGCAGCCCTGGGGCCGGGGGTGGGGGGGAAGGGGCAGTGATGTTAAAGTGCTGCCAGTGGCTGTGTACGGGCTGATACTGGCGGCCACTTCTTAACGGTACGCTGTACCAGCCCACTTTCACCTCTGCTTTTAAACCCCCGCTACTGCCCCCCCGCAACCCTTTGTCTTAGGTTTCCAGGCTTTTGGTTCTCCCGTGTTTACAAATTGGGATCCTACCCTCTTGAAAAACTGGTCAGCTGAGCTGTATAGAGGGGTAGGAAGTGAGAACAAATGGATCTAGTATTGTCCCTCAAGTATAGATATGGACGTGAGAGGCTGGGCAGCTGAATGAATATTAATGATAGTACCCAGGCCCTATAATAGGCCACGCTACAATGTAGCTGGATGGAAAGCTTTCCATCATTGACCCTTCAGCTCGTCATTGTTATTATCTACCACCAACCTTTGGGCATTGGAGGTCTAGACCTATGGACTCATTTTGCATGCCAGGGACAGAGCTGGTCCTTTGTCTCTTACCACCAGGTCCCCAAGGAAGGGTGCAAATATATGACGACATGCACGGAATGACACCAAAGAGATCCCCAGTACAGTATTACTGCTATTTATTTATGTGGTTTGGTGCTTTCTTGTCTTTACTGACTGTGTTAATAAAAGTGGCCAAGGGTTTGCTTTGCCCTCAGTGTTCGTGTCTATGCCCTACACCCTGGAGTTCCCTACAAGATACCGAACATGTTAGTTTTAATTCTGTTATGTCTGATTCTGGGACTAGAATCCTATTACATGCAACTCATTCAATTAGCATCAATTGGCAACCAATATAATTATTAACCATTAAAGAATCCAGCTGCAATAATATCCATAGATTATTACAGAGCAGCTCCAAATCCATCACAAGCTTTTCTTAAAATTTTTGAGAAATGACTCCTTCTCTGATTGTATGCAGTGTAGTTGTAGCCGGTTCGGTCCCAGGATATTAGCGAGATGAGGTGGGTGAAGTAATATCTTTTGTTCGACCAACTTCTGTTGGTGAGTGAGAAAAGCTTGTTGGTTCAATAAAAGACATTACCTCATCCACCTTGTCTCTCTTCTTTGCTTCAGGTTTAAAGGCTCGAACCTGCACCTGTTGAAGTCAATAGCAAAGTTTCCATTGACTTCAAAGGCACGGATCAGGCTCTGTAATGCTCATCCCTGCAAATTCCACTTCTGACCACTCTGCCCTGGAGCTTGAACAAATCTTTCTCTTGTGTGCCGTTCAACACACATGTGACTTGTTCACAGAGATTCTGCAAGGGAGATGAGCGGGTTGTCATGACAACCAGTTGCATGCTGTGAGGAAGGACTGCTGCAAATGACCAGCTTCTGGCTGTTCATCGCGCCTTGTTGAGTAATGTTACCAAAATTAGACAAGTTTGTCTGATTTGTAACTACTTGTCCTAGTGACTTGCATTTTTGCTGTATTTATTTCTGAGAGCATTCATGCTTCTTGCTGTGATGCTTGGGAGAGACTACGTGCTGACCATCGTAATTGTGAATTATGAGGGTAGGTGGTACTGTTGATTATACTGTAGCACATGCAAAGTGATGAGAAAATGGTCTGAAATTATGCAGATTTTGAATTTGTGTGTTTGATCACCAGAACAGCAAGCATAGCAATTTAAAACGTCATATCTGAATCCAGGTCTGTAATGGTGCTGTTTTGTTTTTTAATTGTTTCTTAATTTGTCTGTTGCTTCACCTCAATTATCCCACATCTCTTTTCCCTCTGAAGTCTTCTTTGAACTGCAGTGTGTGTAATGGGCAGAGATATGTGTCTGTTGAGGGCCAACTGCTGGCCCCACTGAAGTCAATGGGAATCTGCCGTTGACTTCAGGATATAGATTGGGCTCTTGAAGCAGATTTGCTTTTTTGTGAATGCATTTTATCAAAGGTTCAGGCAGGGGGAAGGAAAGTCTCTTTAATCCAGGATTAAAAACTTTATGAAGAATTTTTTTTCACAATTGTTATTTTTAGTTTTTTTCCCCAAAACTGTTTTATTCCTTGTGACTCATCATTTCTCCTCCTCCCTTCTGTTTTTTTCTACTTCCACTTGTGTGTCCAGCAGGGGGAATAAATAATATCCGAAATTCATTGTATGCGACTTCATTCTTTGTTTAATTCCAGCTGAGATCAGTTTTTAAATTGTTGTTTTCCTAGGCTGTCAAAACTTCGGGACAGATCCTGCCCTTAGGTCCCAATGCAGTCCTGCTCTTTGCTATCTCTGACAAGGGAAGATTTGCAGAATCTGGTTTTATTTTGCTAACAAAACATTTTTCCAATTGAATTCCTTCATTTATAGTATGTATCCACCATCTGCTGGAATGTGAACAGCTGTGTTATGAAATAACAGCACTGGGCCTCCAACAATAACATCTTTGAATTGTCCTCAGGCTCTGATATTGGATTTACTGTGGAGAGAAATGGATGGCAGAAGAGAATGGAAGGAGATGACTTAGAGAATATCTATAGGCCAGAATGCTTTACTGATTTGCCCTGAAAGCTATTAACACATCACAATGGGACCAAAGCAGACATGCCAAACCCATGAAAAAAATGCAGAAATTGGGCTTGTTTTTGGCTTAATTGGCTTGTGAGTTGCTTGCTGGCTAGTTGTTGGATTGTAGGTTGTTGCTTGTTGCTTCTATTTTTTTTTTTATCGGCTCCCAGCAAGCAGGGGCAAAAGGGGAGCAAGCAGGGGCTGGGGAGGAGAGAGTAAGAGGTGCACAGCAGGTCCACCACAATCCCAGGCTGCACGCCGGTGGGGGATCTAGTCACATGGAGTGTTGGGGTTCTTAGGGATTGGCTTGTTTAGACCTTGTTTTGAAATGGGATTAGCTTGATTTTTGGCTTATTGTGAAAGTCAGGGTGCTTATTTACTGCTTGAAAGTTGGCAGCTGCGGACCAGAGGTGCTACCAGCCTTTAGGACAAACTCAAAACTGTTTGTCACAGTTGAAAGTTCTTGATTTTGATATACAAGGGAACCCCGCTATAACGCGCCCCGCGATACCGTGAATTCGGTTATAACGCCGGGCGAGTCTGGCCCCAGCGGCTGCAGCGGGTACGGGGTGTTTGGGATCCATGCCCCGTCGGCTGCAGCAGGAGCGACTCTCCCTGCAGACCCGGGGGCCCCTGGGGTTCTCACCTCTGTCCCCGGCAGGGCCGGCCCAGCCCGCCCCGGCGGCTGTGGCAGTCTGGCTGGGAGAGCGGGGCTGCCACGGTCTGGCTGGGGTCGCGGGGCGGGGCTGCGGGGCTGCCGCGTTCCGGCCAGCGTCCGGCCGGCGTCGCGGGGCTGCCGCGGTCCAGCTGGAGATCTGGCCGGCGTTGCGGGGCTGCCGCGCTCTGGCCGGAGGTCCGGCCGTGGTCGCGGGCCTGCGGGGCTGTCGCGCGCTGGCTGGAGGTCCAGCCGGCGTCGTGGGGCTGCAGGCCTGCCGCACTCCGGCCAGCGCTCTGGCCAGGGGAGCGGGGCCCCCAAAGACGACCGCCGCCTGGGCGAATCGGTCTAAAGCTGGCCCTGCTGGACGCCTCCCTTCTTTCTCTCCCCCCCGCTCCCTCCTGATAGCTGGGGCGCACACTCTGCTGCAAACTGAACACAAGTACAGTGGAACCCCGCTATAACGCGACCCCGCATTTACCGCGATTGAATATTTTGGACCCCAATGATCGCGTTATAGCGGGGTTACACTGTACTTGACGCTAATCAAAGTCAGGCTCAAGTCCTGAATTTCAAATCTATCCCCTTTATTCAAAGTATCCATCCAGTAGAAGGACAATTATTCTGGTTTGAGGCTGATAGAAGCATATATTTAAGGAAGGAGAGAATTGAGGTCTGTCAGGTCCATATCTTTGTATAGTAAGTACATTTTGCTATTCAGAAACTTATTTTCTATACCAGTATCTATATCTCTATATATTTTTGCTTACAAGTATCTGTTTGTTTCTACAGCCATTTGGTCTCACTGCATTATATTTTCAAACTATTCCTTATTGCAGTAACAGTCTGTGAAAGACGTCCTTCCTAAGACTAAAGGCCAGATTCTCAGCTGATGTAAATTGGAGTAGCTCCACTCACTGCAGTGGAGCTGTGTCAGTTTACACCAGCTGAGGATCTGATGCTAAGCTTTTTTCCGTGCACTTTTCAATTGTGAGTGTGATGTCCCTTTCTTGGAAGTAAAAAGGGTCTATTTTTTAAATAAATCCTTGCATGGCTCTTTTAGGTATTTGAATCTGATTATACAATATAATCTTTTTATCTTTTCTCATGAAATGTAGCTATTTTATCATGTATTAACCTTGTTGCCCTTTTCTGAAAAGTGGGATCCTTCTTGTTTTTAAGTACTCAGTGATTCAGATGCAACCATACCATGACCTGCTATTAGCATACCTTTTAATTTTGAAATCTACTTCCTTATTTATGACCCAGCACTTCTTTGGCTCTGTGCAGTGGTCCTGTACTGTAACACAGTATATTATTCACCAATTTCCTGCCTGCTTTTCTAGGTCTTTTCTAACCATTTAATAAACATTTCCCTTTTGTGTAAATCTCTACCTTGCTATTCCTGACACTGAGAACAATTTTTCATCCTCTTGCTTTACCCGATCCAGATCCTCCTTGAGTCTCTAACTGCAGATTGTACCATTATGTAATTACCTCCATGTAATGGTGCCAAGCCGTTGAGCTCTATAAGGATTTTATGTACATGGAATAGGTTTAACTCTCTGACCCTATCTCATGGACCAGTTTAAAACCCTGGTTCAGTTTGCACACACACACTTACACTTACTTGCTCTCGCTTTAGGTCCCTAAAGACTTTTCTGAAACTGAGGTAAGTCATAGCTTTTGCTTTGTCCATTCTTTGTTACAGATTTCTTTGAAGAAATGTCAGGTTCATCACAATCCATTTAAATTACCCTTTCTCTCTTTTGTTACATGTCTTTTCATCCCTAATAATTTTTCTTAGACTAGAAACTAGCACTATCAATCTATAATTACCAGTCTTGTGGTATCCTTCTTGTGCTAAGTAACGCATACTAATGCTAGTAGTAATATTAGTTCCTTAAAGAATGTAGAGCTGAATCAAATCCTGTCCAGGTGTTTTGTTGAGTTTGTTGCCAATGTGGCAAGATGCATTTCTGGCCTATATCTAGAAAATACCCTGAATCAACTAATGTGGCACAACTAGCATTTTAGCCACCTATTTTTTAATATCTGCTCCTGACATAAATATGCCCATAAAGGGGGAAGTTTGGATCTCATTTACACAGGTGTAATCCAGACTTTCTCTCCTAAGGTCAGTGGAGCTAGTCTGGACAACAGTAGTGTAAATGAAATCAGGATTTGGTCCAAAGTACATTAATTACCTCTGCTAATACTTCTCCATCCTCTTTTGTTATAATATCTGTATCTTTCTTAATTGGACCTATACGACTCTTTTTTCCTATTATAAACAGTGCTAATAAAATATTGTTCTTTCAAGCATTATATATGTTCTCTTTTGACTTTTTTCATTTATCATAACCCATTTTGTGCTGTAATCCTGCACTTCTCTTTTTTCCCCCAATAAGCGTTCTGTACGTTTCTCCCCTCCACCCCCCAATTATAACGAATCCTTTCCTTTTACTTGTGCATTCATTTCTAAAAGGCTTGTTTTATGTCTTAACTGATACTAAACTTACAGCTAGTCTACCTTGCCTACACTGGAAAGCATGAACCAATTAAAAGCTTCTGTCATTTGTCATAGTTAGTTTTTTAATTATGCAATTCCACAAGGCATACCGAGCTCTACCTGAGAATGGTGCAAGCCATGGTCAGGTACTAGTAAACTACAGTGTGGTGAGGTACAAAAACTGTGATCTTTGCATGCCACTGGTATGACTCCCACTTTGATCAGTGACCTTGTATGACAGCCTGGTGACAATTGCCATGGAACGAAAGGCATGTTCATGATGCTGCAAAACAATGGAGAAGTAAATTGGCTCCACTTCCTGCTCTTTTCAGTTTGCCTAGCACGAGAGATCCTGTTATAATTTTGTTCTCTGCCTTGTTGGGGCTAAAGAATGATTCATATTATGGCAGCAATTGGATTGTTGTCCCTTCTCTCTGAAACAGCAATAAAAAGCAAGCAACAAAAATATTGGTTTTTACAAAGGTGATCACCAAATGCATATGCTGTTTACATTACCATCCAGTTGCACTTAGTTTGTTTCCATTTCGTCCTAAGACATCAGCATTACAGTATTCACCCAGTACTGGATACTAAAATAAATGTACCTTGAAATAAAAATTTATTCCCAAATTTGCTAATCATTTTGCCAAACTCAGCATCTAAATTATAGCCTACAGTATTGAATGGAGTTTATTGCTGCTATTCATCAGCTCTGTGGTAGAGCCTGGCAGCTGTAGGAGAGAGTTCTAAAACAGCAATACATTATTTTATGCAGGCTTGACTATACTTGGCACTTTGAAAATACAAATTGCCTTGTTCGAGGGTCCCTTCCAGCCTAACGTCCCAACAACTATACAAATATATTTTCTAAATGTTTATCCTCTTGCAACAGTTTATTTGGTATAGGTAATTTCAGAACAGTGATGCTACATCTTTTCTGAATTAAGGCAGTATTAGTTCTTCCATTATAAACTCCCCTTTTCAGCCATTCATATAAAAATGCAGACATAAACATTTATTTCTGGGTGAAACTTGATAGAGAGGGTTTCAGAAGAGGAGGTCTTAAGCTTGGCCTATGTGGGACAATTGGCTGGCATCGCTGTTGTGGAATAAGCTATTCCAGAATAGCTCCTCATGTAGACACACACTATTCTAGAGTAAAAATTATTTTATTTCAGAATAATTATAGTTATTCCAGAATAACTATGCCGGTCAAATTCCTTAGACCAGGCCTTAATTGGCAGTCTTTGGGCAAAATGCCCATTGAAAAGTATCGGGTCCCTATTACTGTGACGTGTCCTTTCAAATGAATCAGATCAGCTGTGAGTCTTTAACAATATTGATACTGAAATTGTCAGCACCGGATTTCAGGGTTTATAATTCATTGAAATGAATTGACATTTCATGCTTTTCTGAGGGTGAAATCCTGGTAGAGAGTTCTCAGACAAAGTAACCAGGCTGTATGCTCAGAGCAAGTAAGCAGAACAAAATTGGCGGCACCAGTGGATGATGGCTGGTGGGCAAACGTTGTTCAGCTGATAATATGGAATATGGAGGAGTAGTAGATGCCCACTGGCTGTCTCTGCTCTTGCCTTCCCATGTCCCTCTTCCAGCTGCGATGGAGCTCATCTCCAAAGTTCTTGAGGGCTGTGTAGTCTCCTTGTACAGCCTTCACCAACACATGAAAATGAGGTGTTTCTTACTGCATTCCAGTCCTTGTGAACCTGCAGGGTTTTGGGGCCTGGATTTCAAATGTACAGCTATAGTTTCATTTTGTTTCTCTGCAGCCAGCACTAGTTCTCATTCAAAAGGACATCTTTATAGTGAGAAAGGCTAAAATCTTCCTTGCCAAAGGAATGCTGGAGTTGTACAGAAAACACACAAACACCAAGCCCCTTTGAAAGACCCTAGCAAGGAATTTTTATAGCATTTATTTATAGTGGCTGTGCTTATTGCTTAATCTAATCCAGAATGGATCTTTTTTTTTCTTGCCCTGTGGTTATTATCCTTATCCATTTCATATGGAAGACTTTAGGGAAGAAGTCTCTTTAAGAATATATTCTTGCAGTAGATCATGACTCATTCTGACATACTGCATGGTAAATAAACCTACCCAAATGCATAGAAATATGTGTTTACTTTTGGTTGGTTGGTTTGGAAGAAATCACTCAATATAAGCATAAAGTAACATTTTGTATTTGCACAGTGTGATAATTTTGATCTCAAACTACAACAGAAATAATCTCAAACGATCATAGAATCATAGAGGATTAGGATTGGAAGAGACCTCAGGAGGTCATCTAGTCCAACCCTCTTCTCAAAGCAAGACCAACCCCAAGACCAACTAAATCATCCCAGCCAGGGCTTTGTCAAGCCGGGCCTTAAAAACCTTTAAGGATGGAGATTCCACCGCCTCCCTAGGTGTAACCCATTCCAGTGCTTCACCACCCTCCTAGTGAAATCGTTTTTCCTAATATCCAATCTAGACCTCCCTCACTGCAATTTGAGACCATTTCTCCTTGTTCTGTCATCTGCCATCACTGAGAACAGCCGAGCTCCATCCTCTTTGGAATCCCCCTTCAGGTAGTTGAAGGCTGCTATCAAATCCCCCCTCACTCTTCTCTTCTGCAGACTAAATAAGCTCAGTTCCCTCCGCCTCTCCTCATAAGGCATGTGCCGTAGCCCCCTAATCATTTTAATTGCCCTCCGCTGGACTCTCTCCAGTTTGTCCACATCCTTTCTGTAATGGGGTCCCAAAACTGGATGCAGTACTCCAGATGTGGCCTCACCAGTGCCGAATAGAGGGGAATAATCACTTCCCTCTATCTGCTGGCAGCTCTCCTATTAATACAGCCCAATATGCCGTTAGCCTTCTTAGCAACAAAGGCACACTCTTGACTCATAGCCAGCTTCTCATCCACTGTAATCCCCAGGTCCTTTTCTGCAGAACTGCCGCTTAGCCAGTCGGTCCCCAGCCTGTAGCAGTGCATGGGATTCTTCCTTCCTAAGTGCAGGACTCTGATGCACGTTATCAGTATAATACATTAAAAAATGATTTTATCCATACTTATGTTCTGCTTCATTTAATTATTGTATATTGTGTAGAACAAGCAGGGGCATTTGATGATGGTCTATTTCCACAAGCAACTTTAGGCTACTTTTTCTAAGATGACCTATATGAACAATAGTTAACACTAACCTCATACTTCTGAAGATCAGTGAACTTGTAGTCTATTGAGTCCAAAAACTTTAAATAAAATATTTCCTATTATTATAAAATTGACTGAAGTTAGTTATTCATTATGTGCAAATTCAGAAAAAAACACCCCATCCTCAACCACAGCCTGAGAGTAAACAAAAGAACTGTGGATCCTTTCCTACTAGGGCAGAATGACCTCACCTTCTCACAGAAGTTGTTTAGCACTTCACAAGGACTCTTTGTTCTGAGTCCCATCTAACAGAGCACTTTGTCCTTCAATTCTGTCAGGTGAGAGATTAACATCTCCATCTCTCTGCTTTGGTAGCCATTCCACCCAGCTCAGGGGATGGGTTAGAGAGACCATAGGCTTGCACTTAGAAGAAGGAAGGGGAAGAATGAGAGTGCCTGCTTCTGTAAAAGGGATAATAATGTCTGCCTGTCATGGGAGTTTTGAGGATTAATTGGTAATGTTCATAAAATGCTTTGAAAAACACATGGACCTGATCCAACACCCACTGATATCAATTCAAAGATTCCCATTTTGACTTCAAAGGGGAATGAGCCCTAAATAAGTGTGAAGTATCCCAACCCCCTACTCTTTACAACTGAACTATGCCAAAGTATTCATTAAATTTAAGCTTTTAATTTTTTCTCTTTATGACAATGCAAGTTGGTTGTCTTTTCATGCTAGTATGCACTGAAAGGTCCAATGTTTTCTTTATAGCCTCTGATGCAACTTTGCTACTTTAGGATTTTATAAATTAGCTATTTCAATTTACTCTTCTATATCTGGTTCTGAAGAATAGCAGCACTGCCACCAATACCTCAGAGTGTTGGTTTGGATTTTTCAAACTCTGTGTCACTGTAGCACGCAGCTATTTTTGGTGAGCATGACATGGTCAGCTTTTGAAAATATTTGTGCAATGTTTCTTGTTTTTATTGATCTAACTATCCCCTTCTCAATAATAAGTTGCTTGGGTTAAGCGAAGAGGGAGTGTGCGAAGTAAAGAGACCAGAACAGAAAGATAGGAAGAAGCTAAATTGTGGAAGGCCTTGGAGAATGAAATGAGATACTTGAATGTGATACAGGATAGAACATAGAATTAGTAAACAAATATTTGGAATATTTAAGATATTCCTGACCTTACTACACAAATGTTAAGGACTCTCAGATATTGGACCTAAGTTGTGTTTCACTTATAACAGAGGTGACTCAAAACTAAATATTAATGGGAGTCTTGTAGTTGGAGGTCTGTGAGCTCTTCAGCTCAGAATTTGCTCATCTTACTGCAGGAATAATAAACTAATGATTCGGGAACAGTATGCGGCTCCACTGGAAAAACACTGTAGCTCTTTTCAGTCACCTGGAACACTGTGTTCAGTTCAAGTCACCCTTGAGGGGGAAGGAGGGGAGCTGTCAGCAAGTATGTCTGTAACAATACAGACCCCCCCAAAAAAAGATTCCGGTGATTTCTTTTTTGATGAATAGATTCCTTACTAGGCATATTAATACAGAACTTTGTGTAATTCATTTAAATTACAATACAGAACTGTATTTCCTGCACCTATGAGAAGCAGTACTAAGGCTTGGGGGAGTCAGGGATAACAGAGGAGCTCAGGCAGAGGGAAGGAGCCTAGGAGTGAGCCTGGACGGAGTTGGGTGTGAGTGGGAGGTTTTCCTTTGGGGGGGAGGGATATGATTGTTAGGGTGTTGGGAAGCCTCTCCCATGCAGACCCTGGCTGACCCCAAGCCTCTCCCATTCAGTCAGGCAGGACTGCCCCTGTCCCCGCATTCCTCATCCCCAGAGGTCTCTGCAGCCCCTCTCCCCCGTCCCCAGGCTCAATGCTGTCACCCCACTAGATCCTGAGCCCATGTTCCAGTCTGTCCCCCTCACTAACTATTCTGAACCCCAGTCTCTGACCCCCTCCCCCCCAGCAGCTCTGTTTGTCCCACTCTGTCCTAACCTGGCTCCGCGGGCAGGGTTCTGTGATGAACTCTACTCCTGGGGGAATTCTGCAGCCATGGGCATAGACTTTTGTATTTTCCCACATAAAAAACATTTTGCTTAAGAAGTGCTACAGTTCTGCCTTTTGCCCACCGGAGGCCGCCAACCAGCTGTTCTAGCGCCACAGCAGCCTCTGGTGGGCAAAAGGCGGAACTGGAGCACTTCTTAGGCAAAATGTTTTTTATGCAGTAAAATACAAAATTATGCGAGACAGATGAATTCTGCACATCTGCAGATGTGCAGAATTCCCCCAGGAGTAGACTAAGAAATGATGACTAAGAGTTTTACAAAATAATGAATGGTAGAGAAAGTGAATTGAGTGTGCCTATGTATCTTTTTTCATAATGCAAGAACAGTTAAATTAATAGGCAACACATTTAAAATATTTTTTAGATGGTGTAGCTTGTTGCCACAAGATATGATGGAGGCCAAGAGTTTATGATTAAAGAAGCATAGACATATATATATATATATATATATATATATATACTGAAAACCTCCACAGTTACATAGCTAGCATAAGAATTTTTCGTTAATATAAATATTGCAAAGCTTCATGCTTCAGGGCATAAGCCAGCCAGGGGTTAGGAAGAAATTTACCTTATGGGGAAGTGGACCACTATTTTGGGGGTAGGGGGGAGGAGGAGGAGGGAGTGGAGGGGGTTGGTACCTTCCTTTGAAGCCTCAGGTACTAACTAATGCCACAGTCAAGTTACTGGATCACTAGTCAGGTCTGCTATGACAATTTATTTGTTCCTGAATTCCCCATTATCTATAGCTCCAAACACTAAGAGGAAACTATTTATTGTCCCAATTTGGTCCCCTCTGGGATGGAACACAACAGTTGTTTAAAAGTACACAATAGCAATGTTCAGGAGCTTAATACAGAAAGTTAAGAATACCATGTCCATCTATAACTGCAAGAAAACATGTAAGTAGAAAATAATTGCCCTTGCTGGAACATGGTCATGTTACTAGAGTTAATGTTTCCACTCTATGAAATTCACTATGGGATCTTTATTGACGGCAGTTGGTCAATAAAGATCTCCCTAACAACATAAAATCTGAAGATATCTTTGGTCTGTAGGACAAAATCTTGGCCTCAATGAAGTCAATGGGAGTTTTACCATTAATTTCAATGGGACTGAGATTTCACCTATGGATTTTTCTTTTACCACTGTGTAAGATCAACAGTTCAAAACTATTTGTACTTTTGAGACAACCAGTTTTCAATATGGAATGGTGTATGGTTTTCCCACTGTTCACCATTTTAAATAATTAATTTTTTTAGTTTCATATTGATGAAAGCATGTGTGTAATTATTTTTTGTAAGATGATTTTCACTGTCAAAAGGAATGCTCCCTTTGTGAGTATTGAGGGTGATCAGGGAGTTCTGAGGAAGGGGACAGGCAGGGAACAACATCACATTGCCAAGTTATTTAATTACATATTCTATCAGGTTTCAGAGTAGCAGCCGTGTTAGTCCGTATCCGCAAAAAGAAGAACAGGAGTACTTGTGGCACCTTAGAGACTAACAAATTTATTAGAGCATAAGCTTTCGTGGACTACAGCCCACTTCTTCGGATGCATTTGTTAGTCTCTAAGGTGCCACAAGTACTCCTGTTCTTCTTTTTGCATATTCTCTGTTAATGTACCTGCAGTTATATCCTCGGTATGGTTGGATTTTAAAGGGGGTAGTTTGAATGATGATCTCAAGTAAGTGCTGTATTAATGCATCTCTATGTAAGCTGTCCATCTTGTTGTCCTCCTCTTTGTAGGTTAATTCATACCATGTTGACCATTTCATCTTTAACTCAATGCTTAATACTGTATAATTTACTTCTGTGACGTTTATTTCTATAAAGAGCAAGAGCAGTACTAATCCTACATCACATGAGTCAAGACCAGAACTGGAATTCTAAAAAGCATTTAATGTGTTGAATAATACAGGTTTATTTTTCCTTTCTCAGCAGATATATGGAGCGATCACTCATTTCAGACCGACCCCGACTTGCCACCTGGCTGGAAAAAAATCAATGACATTGCTGGGACCTATTATTGGCACATACCAACAGGAACAACCCAGTGGGAACGTCCTGTCTCCATACCAACGGATCTTCAGAGCTCAAGGAAAGGATCACTTAATTCTATTACCCCATCTCCTACCCCAGAAACTGAGGTAAAATGTAGTGACCTCTTACTACTGAGTATTGAAAAGAAATTAGGATCTCTTTCAACCAGTTGCTTGCACATAAAACAGTTAGTAACACAAGCTTTAGAATCCACTACACGTTAGCATCTCTAAATTTAGCTGTTTGTTGACAATAAATCATAAATATTTTTTGTTTTTAATGCCTTTGTCTCATGAAACATCTTAAAGATTTGGATGTGTAGTATGAAAGGAGACATCATATCTAGTACAAAAATAGACAGCCTGTATGTGTGATTAATGTGAAATGATTAAGATTCCCTAGGGTACTGAAGCAATACTTCATTACACAGGTGCAGGCTACATAAAATATTTACACATTAACAGTCTCTTGGCTAGACTCTTTGTAATTACATCTTCTCTTAGTGGTTCAGTTGCTAGGAGTGTCACAAACACATTGGAAGTTACAGTTCAGTCGGTAATTACTGAATGTATAGCTTATATTAAATATACAAAGCATTCTAAAGTGAAAGCATTTTAGAATCATACCAGAAAAATTATCTGAGCACAAACATCATTCTTTTGTGCAGAATTTTTAAACTAGAAACAGGGTGCCCTCTGTCTTCAAGCATTGTGAAAAAGAAGAAAACTTGCTAAATATTTTTAAATGGTAATAACCCACTAAAATACCCATTTCTGGGACAATCCTGTGGGATAACTTATTGATGTCTGTACATGAAAATATAAAATATACCAAATGAAACAGTAAACTAGAAAAAATGCAGTTCATTTATAATTTTTGAAATATATATATATGCTCGGCTTACCTTGACCAGGCAAACACTTAAATATGTGTAACATCACTTGCATGATTTGAGTGGGACTACTCACATGAGTGAAGTTATGCTTAGTGTGTGAACTATTTCAGTTGTGGTTCACATCGGTCAAGACTTCTCTGGAATTCACTATATGCCGGACGTGTTGACTATTAAATGGACAAAGTGAAATGATATGAAGGATGAAGAGTGATCTGTTACCTCTAAGATAATTCTGAAATTCAGAGGAATTACAGGGGTGCTGAATTTAAAGTGCTACCCATGTTTCCAGTGTAAATTTCTGTATTTTAAAGTTTATAACTCAGTCATAAATGATTTGTCTCCTTCTAAAACTTTGTGGACAAGGTTTTGACTTATAACTATGAATTTGTGTATTCAGTGTTTTTTTCTTTCACTGATGGTAAAGTAACTTTTAATTGTAGGACTGACATTTTTCATTTTAATATGACAGACAAGTATCTTAGGGCTTGTCTACACAGTGGGGTGATGCATTTTATGAGTATGTGATTTCTAAAACACACTAAAGAGTTGTGCATTAATTGATCTGGATAGACCCTGCTGGTGCACTTTAAAGTAATGCTGTTTGAAACAGTACTATGTTAAAGTACACTAGGGAATCTTTGGTGTGCACCAGGAAGTTCTACATGGACCAATTAATCTGCAACACATTAGTGCACTTTAGAAATTACTCTCTGTAGACAGTATTACCCTACTGTGTAGACAAGCTATTAAAACATTTGGGAATTACTTTTAATATTAAACTTTAACATTACAGACAATGGTTTGCCATGATAAAGGAGAATAGTTTTTTTTCTGATCTTCACATTAAAGTAGCATGTGAAATCTGTGAATTAAGAAAACAAAGGTTTTGATCCAATATATTAAAAATCCTGAAAAAGCTGTTATGAATGGTCATGCCAAGACCAAATATCCAGTGCATAGGAGAGGGCCATGTAGATTTTGATACAATGTGGGCACTAATCCTGTAAGGTATCCGCCCAGGCAGAGCATTATACCTGTGCAGATCCCTTTGCAAGATCAGGAACATAGAATGTAGTGTAGAAGTCTCTACATAGGAATTTATATAATAATAATTTCAACCAGAAAGTTCTCAGACAATTAATCTATATTTTAACGAGTCTCTAGGTATGTTTCTAGAATAAAATTTTATGTAAAAATATGGTCGATGCCAAATTGCAATAGGAAATTGTCTCCAAGAGTTTCTCCATTTTGTTTTGCAAATTTCTAACACATGATGATTAAGTAATGCTGATTTTTGGATTGGACCAATGCTGAAGCAGCAGTGTAATAGGATACCGCACACGTTTTCAGATAGGAGGACCTTGTCCCTGGACTGGCAAGGTCTGGGAACACTGTAGAGGCAGGTAGCTGAGGCCCTGAGAGGAAAGGGATGGGAAGGGAAGGTTGACTTGTGGCAACTTTGGCTAACTGAAGTGAAATGTCACAGCGATATCAGGAATTTTGAAGTTAAATAAAAGATGGAATTGAGGGAGGACTCCAGTAAGTTTTATTTGGTTCTGGCAAGAGGGATAAGGAAAGAAAAACAATGTTATGATGAACTAATCTTCTTAGCGTATGTGCAACGTGCCTCAGATGGCACGTGACTAGGATTCATCACCGAATCTGGTCCACTGGTTGGATCATTAGCTTCCCCGGGTTGGGCTGGGTACTGATGGGAAGTGCAACGTGAATGCTGATCCATGCCCCCCCAATAGAAACCATAGAATTCAAAGTCTAGTCTGTGTCACCTTCCTTTTTATGTTTTTCTTTGGATTTTCACAAGTCTCAAATTGGCACTTGATATTTTTTCTGTAAGTACCTCAGTACCTCCGGGCAACTCGAGGATAGTGTTGGTCTCAGGAGAATGCCCTTGTTTTTGTTGGGCTGTAGCCCACCCTGAATGCTCCATACGCATTTTTTTGTTAAATGTGTGAATGGTATTCTGTGCTTACAGTGTTTTTATTTAATCAGAGAATTTGTGATATCATTAGTTAAACATTTCACTGAATACATGGATTTTGGTATAGAATAATTTGGTGTGGAAGGCTTATTAGTTCATTCCTCTGCATTGTGGCAAGATTCATATAACTTCTGTAGAAAAAGTTGGTGGATTTACAGGTTTCAGATGAATGAAAGAGAGTGAGCTGGAATAAAGTACCACTATACAGGAGACATTCCAGTTCAGCCCCAATATTATCTTTTTCCATCAGTTCACAAGAGTTTGCTTTATCTTTACCATACTTCCCTGGTTAGAAACCCCCAGCCCTCTTACACTCTACTGGAGATTAGTTTATTTGTGCTGTTCAGCCTTTCAGGTTTCTCAAATAAACAGATATATTTTCTTCCTCAACAACTAATATTCTTACCCTTTTAAAGATCCTTTTTTTTCATTCATTTATTTTTCTTTGTGTCCCTGTCTTTTAACTAAAGCGATATTCTGAAGCATTGCTTCAATCAGTAGAAAATAGCCTTGAGTTGAAAGTGATTCTAATTTGACAGATTTCCTTAAGGAAGGCTTGTAAGGAACAAAGACAAAAGTCAGGTATTGTTTCATAGTATACCTTGATATGGATATTTAATACAAGGAAAATGAGTTAATCCAACACGGAGAAGCAGAGAAACATTGGGTAGAGGGAAAATAACACTATTAATGCAAATAACCAAAAAAACATTGGTCCAAATTGAAAAAAGTGGAAAAAAATTAGTGTGTTCTCAAATTTATTGTGGTTTTTTGTTGGTTGCAAGACATTTTTTCCCTGCTTTTATAGCAGCAGATGCTCCTGTGCCATTTTCATCAGCACAGGAAATGGCTCTGGTGTAATTGTAGGTTAAGAATAATTTGAAAAATCCTGCGACCTGTTAAGAGAAAATGGTAAATAATACTAAATATGTGGGTTTTATATACCTTTTTAAAAAAATATCTTGAAAAGCTGTTTTGGCCATGAACAATTTATAGCGTACTCTCCATTAAGTTATTGAATACATTTATTTGAGAACCTTTATGTTCAGCATATAAAATATCCTCTTCCAAATTTTTGAGATTATTTTTATCTTGTTGCCTTTTTCAGCAGTATCAGCAGAACATGGGGAGATACTTTTTGTATTTAATCTTAGCATTTTTGAAGGTTTAAGGTGAATTCCCTAAATTAATCCTTTTGTACTTGGACCATAGATTTTCAGAAAAGATCTAACTGATGGTCTGAATTTCATTAGTTTCTTTATATTATACTAAAGTTTAGTGCGATGTTCTCCCCTACATGGGAATAGCCAGTGGAGGGCAAAGGAAACCGCAGGGTTTCACTTTCCCTCAGGGGTGGGCTGTATCTTGCCACCACAGCAGGAGCTGGTGGTTTGGTCCCTTTAAAGTATGGAGCTTAAGGAATCCTCAGGAAGCAAAGTTTCTCTCTACTGGGTCTCCCCTGTCCTAGGACCTATGGCTCTTATAGGCTAATAGTTTAAAAGCTAGGAGTTCCCAAGGGAAAGCTGTGCTGATCCTATTAACTACCACTAAATTCCAGGTACAGTTTAACAGGATGACAGCTACCACAGAGGCTGTTCTGTCCAGGAGTTTCTGCAGCATGGCTGTTTCAGGAACATCTCCTAAAGTCAGGGATCCATAGCACAAGTTAATTCAAAATTAGGTTGTGTTAATTTGGAGTAGGTCAGCCTGAACAGACCTTTTTAATATTGGGGAATTTAATGGGAGGAAAGAGATGGTCTAATGTCATCTAAATATCATATTCTCCCTCCACAGCAGTTGAGTACCTCCTATTCAAGTCCATGGGAGTTACTCATATCCTGTGGAGAGAAGGAGAATAGGGACCCTATGATTGGCACTTAAGCTATGTCTATCCTATGAGCTGGGGCTGTGATCCCCCTGCTTGTGTACACATACTCGTGCTAGCTCTCATTGAACGAGCACAAGTATAAATCGCAGTGTAGCCATGGCAGCACAGATAGTGGCAACGGAGATGAGTACGCACTCGCCTGAAACCAGTGAGTACGTACTCGGCACAGCTAAGCCACGCCTGTGGTGCTGCTACCGGTGCTATTGTGGCTACACCACTATTTATACTCATGCTAGCTCCATGTGAGCCAGGAAATCGCACTCCTAACCTGTAGAGCAGACATAATGTTAAATGACTGCCCTCTGGCACTTTTTGCAGAAACCAGTGCATATCTCAGCTTGCTGATACTGATTGTAACAGTGTTAAAAATGTGCATTTGATGGATTATATAGCAATTTCCTTATAGACTTTTGAATGAGGTTAAGGACATTTGTTGTTTATTTAAAAAAAAAACACACACTCAAGGAAGTTGTGTTAGATTGTTCAGAATTGTTTTTGTTGCAAGAAGTCTGCCTGTGCTCCCTACTAGTCACCTTTTCCCGTCCATTGACCTTTTTTCTTCCTGTGATCTCGAAATTATTTGACCCTTATGCTGTACATTGCCTTGTATTTCAGTGTTTCCAGTTCACGCTATATTTAGAGTTAGAATACTCAACAAATGAACCCCCGAGAAATGGAAATTCCATTTTTCTCCGAATTGCTGTTTTGTAGCAGGTCATAGCAGTTATGGCCAACATTCACATTCAGACTCATTTTGCTTGCTTTCAAGATCATACCTAAGGAGTAATCTCATTGTCTGTTTTTAATTCATATTAACTTTTCCTTATTCCAATCATTTGTTTTGGTAAGTAACTGTAGAAACATCTCCTCCTGAACCCCTCACCCTCCGCCCCCCCACCCCATCCAAATGCCATTGTATAGTGGACTAACTAGTTGAAGTTTTGAGGTGATCTGTTCCCTAACCCATCCTGTAAATATCAATGCTAACAACAGTGTCTTGTATTTTTTTTTCTTTTTTTTTTTTTATCAATGTGCTTCTTCCTGTGTGAATAATTATATGTCTAGAAACAGCCATGGAGTGATTTTGCTGTACTGAATGGGGGAAAGATTAATAGTGACATTTGGAAGGCAAGTATGTTGTTAGATTTTAGAATATTTAATACTATTACCCTTGTTTTTGCATGGCCGTGGCTGTAATTTTTTCTTTTCTTTATTTTTTTTTGCTCCACGAATGTCATTCATAATATAGGCCAAAGTAAATGGGGTATTGCTAGGGATATCTAGCACACAAACATGCTGCCATTTTCTGATCTTTGCACTTAGAATGGATTCAGTCTAAATCAACAGGGTAAATATCATGTTGTAAAAATAAGATGCCTGCACTGAATGAAAAGTAATTTGAAAATATATGCATGCCTTTTTTTAACTTTATCCGGAAACACTGTATGCTTCTTGGCAGGGAGGATTTTATTTCCCTTTGAAATTAGAGGTAATTTGCTGTATCACATGCCTAATAATGTATTAATAATGGTATGTTTATCTCTAGGACCTTCATGCAGCCACAGTGAATCCAGACCCCAGTCTAAAAGAATTTGAGGGAGCAACATTACGCTATGCGTCTTTGAAGCTCAGGTATGTTGTTTTAAGAAATCTCCATAGAGTGGCCAGCTTGAATATGTTGTGCTGTGCTATAAACTATATTGACCGTAAACCCTGTTTTATCAATATTTATTCAATGTTGTCTCATTGTTGCCTTGTACTCCCCTGTCTGTCTGTATCCATCTGTTGTCTCTTGTCTTATACTTAGTCCCTGTTCCAAAGAGCTAACAATCTTTTTGTTCTATGATTGTACAGTGCCACAATGGGGTTCTGATCTAGGGCTCCTAGACGCTATGGTATTACAAATAATTAATAATAATATTTTTTCATAACAGAAATGCTCCACAGTCTAATGAAGATGATTCCTGTAGCATCAACAGTGATCCTGAAGCCAAGGTCTGTAAGAAAATATTTAAATAGGATAGCAATTAAGCTTGTAATTGTAAACAATGCATGCTGGTAGCAAGTTGTTTTCTAGGTTTAAACTTAAATACCCCCTCAAGATGTTAGTTGAAATGGTAATATTTTGGCACAATGCACATAGATTTTAAGTATGTGAGTCTCTAAGAGTATGTGTATACTGCAGTGTAAGCCCGGACTCCCTTCCATCTACATGCAAATTTATCAGACTTGGGCTCGGTCCGACGGTCCAAGGACCCTACAGGGGTGGAGGGTTTGAGCCCTGGTCAAGCTGAGACCCAGGGTTTGAGCTCTGTTGCCTTGCAGTGTTGACGCAGCCCCTGCATCTCAGGTCCTAGGAGTCCACCAAAGTATCCCACGATCCCATGGGCCAACTTCCTTTGTCATCTCTACTCCAATCGACTCTAGGGGTTTTTTGTCTTGTATGTGCTTTCACTGTTCGTGCTTGTTCATGCCCCCCCCTTTTTTTTTTCTATGTGGTTCTGTTGTTACTGGTGTTTTGATGTGGTAATGGCACCTAGCCTGCCTGGCAATCGGTTAATGCTGTGCTTTTCTAATACACTTATAAATAAAGCTTTTTATTTAATCAGGAAAGTTGATTGCTATCCCCGCATCATATCATACAATGTCCATGTAAAATAATAAAGGTAAATACATGATCAGGGACAATTAGGCGTTAAAACACTATTCCTCAGTACAGTTGTCTATATGAATCCATACTTCACTCACTTCCTTACATCAGTCCCTACTGTAAATCCCTCCCTCCCCATTTCATAAGTCGTCATGTCATTCATAAATAAACTGCATGGCAATTAACTCCTCACCCCTCCCCAAGCACTGAAATACCCCACAATCAATGAGTCCCATCCCCACCTCCACAAGCTCATTCATAAAAGTGTTATTCGCCCTCTTCCGCTGGGCTATGCAAGTGCATAATGTGAGAGCACAAAGCATCCCTGACTTCTGTTGCGTAGGTGCATCCAGCTCCAGCTGTGGTAACTGCACTTCCTGGCTGAGGGTGCCGATTCAGTGGCCCCTTGCTGACATATGTCCATTCAGGGGGAAATGGCTCACCTCTGGCTTCACAGAGATTGTGAAGAGCACAGCACGCTCCAGTAACGTGGACAGCATTGATGACACTGGCATTCAAACGGGTCTATAAACATCTCCAACAGGCTTTCAATCTGCCAAAAGCACATTCAACATCCATTACACCTGCTGGGAGTGTAATTTTGCCAGGACCTCTGAAATCAGGGTACAGTTTATAAGCCAATGCAAAAAGGAGTATGTGGAGTCCCCCAGAATAACAGTGGGGACAGTAACTCCACTTCTGACAACGTCAGTTGGCGGGACTAGTGTCCCAGCCTGTCCTAAATGTAGATTTCTGATCGGCAAAAAACTTGTGCATCATGAACTTTCCCAGGGCAACCCACATTGACATTCATAAATTGGCTTCTCTGGTCCATAAGGGCCTGCAAAGCAATGGGGTAGTACCCATTGTGGTTTATATACTTGTGCTCCTTGAGGAGGGCAAATGATTGGCACGAGTCCCATCTATGGCCCTGTTGCAGTTTGGGAATCCCATTCTCTCAAAGTCAGCACTTACTTCAGGAATATCTTGTAGGCCCCCCCTTCGGGTAAACCTTACGCCTGATTGCCTCAGAAACCTCTGCCTACAGTCTTCTTTCCAACACCAAACTGGTTGGCAACAGACCCATAGCATTCTGGGGTAGCCAGCTTCCAGATAGTTATAGCCGCCCATTTCTGGACCAGCAATGGTGTTCTCCATGCATGTATCTTTATGCTGGAAGGTCGAGGCAATCTGCTCACAAAGCTCCAGAAACATAGCTTTCTTCATGCAAAAGTTCTGGACCCACTGCTGGTCATTCTGGTTTGTGTGACGATGTGATTGTTCCAGTCTGTGCTGCAGCCCTGCACCATGAGTTCTGGTCTACGAAGTGGGCATCAGCAGCTATACTGAGTGTCATGAACAGCATCAACCAGTTTGAGTCTGTGATCCCTGGACTCCTCTTCCTGCTCTGTCTGGTGCCTTTGGTGGGTCAGGAAACACCGCCAAAATGTCCACCAGTGTCTCTCAGAAGCTCTGCCCATTTCCTGACACTGGAGTGAAAGTGCAAGCAAGAGCTGTTCTTCAAAAGGTGCCCTCCCCCATGTTGCTGGCTCTGGTCGCTGGGAACACACAGACCAAAATGTCTGCTTGGCAGGATGTGTTGTTTGGCTGTTCAAACTTCCTGTAATGTGCAGGGTGGAGTCAAGTTTTCCCACAGTGCACTATGGTCAAAGGGCTTGAGCAGCCACATTTCATGAGGGCACCAAGGAGTCTGGTATCTGGTTAGTTTGACTTCGGTCTGTGTGCTCCAATGTGGACACTGGAGCCCAGGTTCAAGTCTGTGTTAGAAAATTCTTAATGTAGGGTTAACAATAGGTGTAGATATTCAAGCCTTGTGTTCTCTAACCCAGGGTCAGCTGACTTGAGTCCCACTAAGCCTAGGCTTACATTTCAGTGTAGCCATATCCATAATATCAATTAAAATAGCAGGACTAAATCCTCATTCAAGTGGACTGAAAATATACCCTTAAGGGTGTTGTTTTTTTAAACTGACTAAAGCCAAGAAATTCAATGTTAGGGCTAGAACTCCTATTGACACTCCAGACTTAACTGACTCCTTTGGTAGTACAATTGAGTTTCACACCTTGAACTGAGACCTTGTTGCTACTGTGGGCCAGGTATCTCCACACACACGGGTGAATTAAGGACTGAATGTCAACCTAAAGTCTGCAATTATTTCCTTTTGTGTTTAAATCAGACCCTTTGTTGTTATTTTAGTAGAGCTTTGTTTTTTAAAAGTGTGCATGTTTGAGTACATATCTCCACATCTGTCATTTAAGTATTTTGTGGGCTACTTTGATATGTTGTACATGTACATTTTTAGAGATGCTCAAGATCTCTAATTTGAAATCCAAATAATGTATATACTCTTTTCTGCTATGTCATCAATCTACAGTGATCGACAAAGGGAACATAATCTTCTTATATGGTAAAGATGTTATTTAACCGATTTAATAGTTACAATGATATTTCCAAACACACTTTGGGGGGAAATAGACTGCTCAGTGGACTTAGTTTTCTGTTTGCACAATTATTAGTCAATACATGCATTTTGAGTTAACAGGATGATCGTTTAAAAAGCAAGGGTTCGAAAAGGAAAACGTGGTATTCCTAAATTCTGAGTACAGTTTAACAGGATGACAGCTGCTGCTGCAGTAGGGAGAAGCATAGGTCTTCACACACCAAGAAGCTGGCCTCTTAAAAATAAATTTTACAGGCTGATGTAGAACAAGGAGGTAATATTTGGACAAGTTGGATTCTGCACCAGGTGATTTTGCAAAGGTTAATATTATAAGCCTGTTCTGCAGGAAAGCCTGTGGCAGTATTGCTGTAGGCCACCAAGAAGTTTTGTTTCTTCCATCCCTTTCCCTTGCTTATATGTCTGTTCATGTAGAATGCAAGCTTTATGGGATAGGAACCAGCCTTCTGTATCAGTGCAGCACCTAGCACATGGTTGACACTGTATAAATGATTAATAATAACTGAGTACTCACGTTTCTGGGATCTCCACAATGGGCAGGAAAAGGGACCATGAGAAATGAAGTCAGGAATATGAAGAAAAACAACTGTACTTACTGTGGGCCCTTTCTTTTCTGTATCAGTTACTGTAGTCAGAGTTCTTTACATGCTGTGCACTACTGGCTTGTTGCGTCATTATAATAGTGGTGGTGGTAGTAATGCCTAAATCTCTTTTTCTACCCGTGTGACTTTTCATGACACTAACATTATTTTTTATTTTCATAGCACCTTTCATTCCTCAAACTTTTTACAAAGTACATTCTTTATGGACACCATCAATGTACTGTGCCTATCTATGACATGAGAGGCTGGCAACGAGTTACTGCATGCTACACAGTACAGGGATGGGAAATGTTGGCCAAAGGGTCTAGGGCAAATCCTTACCCTTATGAAAAGTGCTATGGGATCTCTAATGCCCACCACAGACAGGGGTTTACAATCTGAACCCCCTCACTGCCCAGTAAACTCCATTGTAGTCAGTTTATTCAGAAGGATATAGGGTTGAGAGAACCCTGCTTGGATTTGAAGTGGTGATTTCAGAAAGGCTAGATGCATCAAACTAGTAGTTTTAGCTCCTTAAGCGTCCCCTTTGGCACATCATCTGTATCATCTTTGTTAGATTTGTATTATTGATTTTAATGTAACGTGTGGCAGAAAGTACAATTTTCTTCCGTTGATTTTTTTAGGTGAGTTTGTTGATATGTATTTTTTTTCTACTTTAAAGAATTAAAATCCCAAACCAGAGAAATTTTTTTATGTTCTAGTTTATTAAAGTGACAGCAGTTTTAAAACATATTTACAAAGAAAGCTAGTCAGCATGTTTTAAATAATAGGAAAAAATTAAGGGTTATTGTTTTAATTTAAACCCCCCCACGCTCACCCCCCAAGACAGTTCTGAATATTGTACCTTTTTCAGCAAAGAAAACTGTTTGCCACCTTGTGGACAACCATGAGAATTATTTTCTTGCAAAACCTATTTCTATAAATGTGTAATTATATTTGAAAGTGTTGGTGCCAGGAAAGAGCTCATAGCTGGTGTTCAGATAGTTTACAGGTAAAGTGTGATTCATCAACCAAAACAGTCAGATAATCAGAGTTATCAGTAAACAGAAATTGTTTCTATATGCATTTTGATCTAGGGCATAAATTCAAATTTCAGATTGGGAATTGGATAATTGAGGTTTACCTGTAATAGAGAAGATAGAAAAGCGGAAAAAATGATTGATTGAACTCAACTGATTTATTTAAATCATGTATTTCAGTGGGAATTTATTGAGGAGGAGACAACACTAGGCTAACCACTAGTTCAGTATATAAGCATTTTGCTTCAGGGAATTATCTGTTTATTCTAAGATGCGTGAAAATGAATTTGATTTGGAGTACACAATGGACAGCTGCTCAAATCACAGAAACCGCATCCCTCTTGGTTAATTTAAGGCCCAATCTTGCAACTTGTTAAATGTTACCTGGAAGGTGCCGAAGGCTCCAAACTCTAATGCTGGAATGGGAATTGAGGTGCTAGGCACCTCCCAGGATCAGTTGCACAGTCTGTAAATTCCTGTAGGCATAGGACTGTCTGCATGATAGTAAAGTCCCATGTTTACCTATAGCACTATATAAAAAGTAATATTTTGCCATGACTGCCATTCTGCTCAGAAGGAAGGTGTAGGAATGGCTCAGTGAGGTGGGGAGAAAGAGCGGTGATTTACACTTTGGCCCCTTTAGGGTAAGAATCCTCTTCTCTCAACTTCATATGCAAAATGTTAATCTAAAACATAGACAAAAATGTCAGTGTACTTGATGCTAAGCTTCCTTTTTACTCCATGTTTGTTATTTTACTTTTTTCTCATTGAAGGACTGTTGAGAAAGATCTCAGCTAGACTTATTGGCTGTCTAGGAGACCTACTTTACATTCCATTTTCTTGTCTTATTCACACCTAACAATTGCTGTGGCTGTTGCTGTGATTGCACCATACTCAAGCCTTTCTCCCTGACTGGTTCTACTTGCCCTCCGTTTCTCTTTTGCAATTGTGAAAGGATGGAAGATGGTATCAGAATCTGGCCCTTAATTTTGCTGAGTAGTACCTTCTGCACAGTTATTTCCATTGAAATCAAGGAGAACTACAGCATGAGAGTCTGGATCTGTGTGTTTGTTTCATGCAGCACTGAGCACATTGTCAGTGTTTCGCAAAAACATAGCATCTTAATTTTCATAAGACGTGGTGATTAGTTTAGCTTTGCGAAAACATTTTAGCACTATGCAAAATAATATTTTGCAAAAGAGAAAGTAAAGCTGTAAACACCTGGCATTGTGCAGTCATATAGTAATGTAGCCACAATTCTTATGGAAGAAGACACAACAGAAAATGTCTTGCCTCTTTGGATATTCAGTCAGCTAGCACATAATGTGCTGATTTACATTATTCGGTGGATCGGCAATCCAAATTCCACTCCAAGGAACTAGACAGAGAACTTTGGCTTGAAGAGAATGGTGCTTTTTCCCCAAGTTCTTAGGTATTAGAAGAGAACCACTAGGAAATGAGACCTCCCTGGAAACCACTCTGTCCCAAAGGATGTGTCTATGAAGTATGCAGTAGCCTGTAGCATTGAGGTCAACAGACTCGAGCTCACGGATCTTCTACTACCACTCTAAAAATAGCTGTGTAGACAGTGCTTTTAAATCAGTGGCTTAGGCTGGAACTCAGGCTCTGAAGCTGACCCCCCGCCCTCCATTTGGAAATGGCATCCACCGATACTAGACACATCATTGCGAAAAATGGCCTTGCAAAATCAATACGCAGACATTCCAAGGGAACTGATGGCCATGCCCAGAGGTGTAATGGCACTGTTTAGGCATATGCTGTGCTTGTTGGCATCCTGAAATTCCTTAGCAAGCAGCTATATTTGTTGATCAGTGCTTGGCCACCTTACAAAACTTCGGGCAAGTGCCTTCATTTTTACTATCCTTAGGTGATCTATGTGGAGCTCTTCTAAAATTCTTGTGTGCAGTTTAATAGGTATAACAACACAAATTCCCCACATGATACGTGCTTGATGTATGGTAAAATCACCATTGCATGTGTATGGATGCCAGATTAGGGCTGTCATTATATTTACAGCCCTTCATGGTGGCTTCATAAACCCGAGCTAGTGTGGGATCCCTCTTGGTTTCTGCTCAATCACACTACAAGTCACTGGGGCACATCTAATGTGAAACAAGTTGACAAATGCGATAGATTCTGTCTCTATTACAGGTCACTTTCCGTCTAGCAAGGGGAGGTGAGAGAGCCCATATGCATTTGCGTGCACTTCTATTCTTTTGAATTCGATGTCATAGACGTAACCAGCTAAGAAAAACATCCTAATTGTAAGAATAGTAGGACAATGGCCTAGGGAAGTCATGGAATCTCCTTCACTGTAGATTTTCAAAAGGAGGCTGGATAGCCATCTGTTTCGGATGGTTTAGACACAACAAATGCTGCATCTTGGCAGGGGGTTAGACTAGATGACTCTTGTGGTCCTGTCTAACCCTATGGTTCTACAATTTTATGATTCTAACAGAGCCCAGTGTTGCATACATGCTGTCATTGTCATAGAAACACCCTTCCTCAGATGAAGGATTGCTACTAGGGGTTGGTGGTCCAGGACAAAGATGAATTTCCTCCCATATAGATATGGTTTGAATTTCTTCACACCCCATACCAGACTGAAAGCTCTTTGACTTTTTTGTGCATAGTTACATTCTGAAAGATCTGGAGGAAAATTCTGTAGGTCTCTCACTGCCATCTGGCATGGTGTGCCATATAACCGTCCCAGTTCCATGTCAGGAAGCATCAATGTTAATTTGATAGGCAAGGATGGGTTAAAGCGTGTAAGCATGCTGTCTGATGTGACCAGTTCTTTTGCTTCCAGGAAAGTTTTTTTTGACACTCATGAGATCAGACCCACTTTTGACCAGTTTGCAGTAAACAGTTTAGCAGATGTAATGCAGTTGCTAGATTTGGTATAAATTGGCTAATGTAGTTGATAAATCCTAGAAATAATCTAAGTTGGTAAACATCTTTGTTGGTGGAGATTTCAGGGCTCTTTAATCTTCTTTTGAGATTTAAGTAGGCCTTGTGCATCACGAATGTGAACACTGTAAGCTACTGAGTTCTTGAGAAATTTCCATTTTATGCAATTGGCTCGTAATCCAAATTCTTCTAGATATTTTAATACCCTTTTCAGGGTTTCCAGATGTTCTTCATCACATCCACCGGTCACAATAATGTCATTCAAAGAACACTCTGTTCTCAGAATACCTTGCAAAACTTGGTCCGTTGCCCATTACCATAAACAGGAGCTGAAGCAATGCCAAACACTAGCTTGTTGTACTGGTACAGACACTTGTGTGTGTTGATTGTGAGGTATGCCTTAGACTCTTCCTCTACCTCCATCTGTTGGTAACCTATGACAAATCAATTTTGCTGAATCGTTGTCCTGCTGCCAGTGTAGCAAAAACGTCTCAAATTCGAGGCAGAGGGCATTTTTCAATGTTCAGTACAGGGTTTATGGTGACCTTAAAATCTCCACACACCCTAACAGCATGACATTTTTTAACAGTTGGAACAATAGGAGTTCCCCACTCGCTCCAGGCCACTTTTGAAAGTATGTATTCTCTTTCCAGATGTTACAGTTGAGCATCTACCTTTGACAGATATTGTAAGGAACAGGTCGAGCTTTGTGAAACTTGAGTTTATATGAAATAAGTCACTGTGGAACCTGTGTCTAATTCCATTCTGAGTGTTTTTCCTGCCACCCTCAGTTTCAAACAGATTGCTAACTTGTCAGTTTTGCTCACACTATATAATCCGAGCTGGCTTCTGTGTGTATAGATTGCTATTCCTTTTTTTATACTGATTTGGTTGCTTCCTTTTTTCTTTAATATGAAAAACAGCTTGGATCTGACCTTTTTATTACAGCTTCTGCAATTTGCATCTTTAAATGGACAATAAGAAGGCAGAAACCTTTTTCACACCAATAACATATGTGTGAGTGGACTAGGGTTACAATTAGTTTATGCATTCCTACTTCTGTTTTAGCTCTGTTTTGCAGTTCTATTGTATCCCTTGCCGTAATTTCTCCTGTGCGTTTAAAAATGAGATTTTCCTTAGTTAAAAATCTCTACTGTATGCTTTCATTAAGCAGTCCGCACACAAAACTGTCTCTGAGCGCCTCGTTAAGCCCATCTTAAAAGCCAGTGTTCTGATAATCTTTTTATCTCTGTTGCAGAGGAAATACATTTACCTTCAAGTTGATTCTACTTACGAAACATTAACCTTTCTGCTATCGTCAGGGGCTTGGGTGCCAAGTGTTATTGAATCATTTGCACTATCTCTTTAAATGTTTTGCTTGCTGGCTTCTTTGGGGCAATCAGACTGATTACTAAATGGTATATTTTTCCTTTAATCACACTCAGTAACACTTCTACCTGTTTTTCTGGGGGCATCTCATTTACTTCAAAATATTGCTCCAGCCTCTCTCTGTATGTGGGCCAGTCCTCTATGGCACTATGGAAGGCCTTCACGTTTCCAGTATAGCCTTGCGTTTCACCTAGCTGCAGTTAGTGTAGTAGTTTGGAGAACTCTCTGTTGTACTAAACTTCTTCCCAGCTCTGGGGCTGCAAGCAACATTGTAGATTGTTTTGCTTCTCTGATGCATAGAAGGGGCTTGAAATCCTCGTCGCCAATAGTAGTGTAGGGCGCATAGAACCCAAATCTCTGATTAGAAACACAGACCAGTACACACGGTTGGAGCCACGCTGACTGACTGACTCTTATATTGCAGAGAGAGAGAAGAAAAACATAGTTACCACTAGATAACAACTGATTCAACATAAGCAACTACTTATGAAACTATAACTGCAAATTCACATACACAGATTCAAGACTCTGTTCAATACATGCAAATATATCACATTAGCATTTCTGATTTTTGTCCCTACATGCTTGTGCTATTCTTTTGTACTCCTCCTTAGCACAGCCATGTTTCTATTTTTTGTAGAATTCCTTTTTTATTTTCAGGTCATTAAAGAACTCCTGAGGGAGCCGTAATGGCCTCTTGCTATTCTCCCTATCTTACTGTCCTATTGGGATAGTTTGCAGTTCTGCCTTTAATATTGCCTCCTTGAGAAACTGTCAGCTCTCCTGAGCTCCTTTTTTCCTTGGGTTTTTCTTCCCATGGGATGTTGCCTACCAGTTCTCTCAGTCTGTTAAAGTCTGCCTTCTTGAAACCCTTTGTCCTTATTCCGTTGCTCTCACTCCTTCTTTTTCTTAGAATCATGAAATCTGTCATTTCATGGTCACTCTCGCTCAAATTGCCTTCCACCTTGAGATTCTCTACAAATTCCTCCTGTTAAAGGTAAAAACATTTTGATTAACCCTAATACTGTACACTAGCAATACGTACTTGGAATAGGTATCCGGTTGCTGGCTATTTGACAGTGCACACACTGGTTTAGCAGGAGATTTCCAGGTCTCATGAGGCCATTCGAACCACTGAATTTAGTGATTATTGATTGTCATGTGACATTATTGTTTATTACTCAGCAATTTAAAAATCATTTTTCATTCATTTGGGAATGTTTGTAATTTTTTTGAAGAAAAAAATTTCCATAATCTCTGTTAATCAGATTTCCACATCAGATTAATCTCAGAGTAACACAGTTTGAATTCCATAGGGTTACAGGGTGCCTGTTTTGGGGGTTTTTTTTGGTAATGATCTGAGTTGTATGAATCGCTCCTTCCATGCCAAACTTCAGTCACTAAAAAAACTTAAACTGAATCATAGACCTCTGAAAATCTAAGGTTTTAATGGAAATGCTGACATAGCCTGAACTGGAGCAGTGTGAAAATGCTATCTTATAAATCCAAGAAAGCAGAATACCATTAATTTAAGTACACCTCTACCCCGATATGACGCTGTCCTTGGGAGCCAAAAAATCTTACCGTGTTATGGGTGAAACCGCATTATATCGAACTTGCTTTGATCCACTGTAGTGCGCAGCGCCCCCCCCCGCCCTCCACCGAGCACTGCTTTACCACGTTATATCCGAATTCGTGTTATATCGGGTCGTGTTATATCAGGGTAGGGGTGTAAGCACTATCCAACATGACCTAAAAGAAGAAATCTTATATGTTTTGAATGTTAAGAACTAGAATGAGTATTCATGAGTCTAAATGTTTTTGTTGTTTTTAACTATAGACCGTTAATTTGAAATGACTTTCTTTCTTTCAAAAGTAGGCAATCTCTCTCTATTTCAAATGGATGCTCCGTAAGATAGTAATTGTGACATTCTGGGGTGTAATCCAGACGAGTGAGGGGCTGTGTACGCGTTGCCCCACAACCTTGGGTGCCTTTCAGTGACTTGCTGCAGTAGCTCCCACTTGGGCCACTCTCAAACAGCATGCAAGACACACCCCGAGTGTTTGTGCATAATGGCAACCTGACAGCCACACTTGGGTTACATTCTGGCTTTTACCAGCCTGGGTTACTCTGCAAGGTGACCCCAACACACTGCCCGTCCTGGATTTTCCCCCCAAAATGTGTGTTCTGGACTGTCCAGCTCTCTCCTGGACAGTCCAGAGATATTAGATCCATTGTCCCTTTATGGAAACAATACACAACTATGTGCCTCCTTAAATGGAGTTACCCAGACAATTTAACTTAAAACACACAGGATTAGTTTCAATTAAAGTTTATAACAAGTGTATTTAACTGCAAAAAGATTTAAAGTGAGTACAAGTTGTGAGGCATAAAAGTCAGAAATGGTCACAAGAAAAATAAAGATAAAATGCTTCCTAGTGCCTAACTTTACCTTAAATCAAGTATAGTTTGTAAAGTTCTTACCACAACCTTCCAACTGCATTACTGACCAAACTTTTCACGTCAGAACCCCTCCCGCAAAGTTCAACGGCTGTTTCTTTTGTCTTTTCCGGTACAAAGATGGAGATGGACAGGGAGAGAGATACCTTGGGGTGTTTGCCCCTCACTTTTATAGTTCAGCCCCCCTCATAAAGTTCAATTAAGCTGAGCAGAAGGTGAAATGGAGTTTGGGGACAGGGTGGGGGGGGTTTACTAAGATTCAGATCTGTTTGTTCTTGCCCCCTTTCCTTGCCAAGGAATGGCCACTTGATAGGTAATGGCCTATCAGCTTTGATGACACCTGGCCAGGAGTCTACTTGTTCTTTGTCTGTGAGAAACAGGTTTACCTGCTCCCCAGACCTATCTGGTAAACACAGTTCAGTCATGATTTCAGTTTATGTTCATAATTTTACATATAATGTTGTCGTTACATACACTTTACTATATTATTGATCAGTGAGTTAATAGTTTTTAACTAATACCTTACAAGGCATATTTTGTACAAAGATTATTACAGTAGTGTGTGGGGTGTGAATACAAGGGTGTATTCCATCACAATAATGTTTTAATTTTTTTTAAAACAGTCATGAGCTGAAAAGTACAGATATTTTATTAGAAAGTAGCAGCTCTTGATTACTCGTTGGTTGTATTGGGAATATTGATTGAAACTGAAGTCAGTCTTGGTGATCATCATACTATCGTTGAAGGGGAATGTTGCCAATGTCCCTGCCAATCATCAATCTCTGTGGCTTTTCAGGGAGTGACAAGGACTGCAGTGTCTAAATTGGTTGTTTGCTTCAGAATTTGGCTGTCTGCCATTAACAGCATTAGGGCACATTCCCTGCCTAAGATACTGCAGGTAAATAATGCAGCTGCTCTAAAATGTTCTGTTTTCAAAAGCACTTTTTTAGGAATAGTGAATTAAAGTGCTAAAAACATATTGTTATAACAACTAAGAAGCGGGGGGTAGGCACCTTTCCTTGTTGTACATTAGACCCTATGGAGGAAATGCATTTGTTTACTCATTTCTTTCCCAGTTGCAGTGCACTGTGTACTAAATTGCATGGTAGTCAATATTTTATAGTGTCCTCAAATGATATTGTATATGATAATTACTATGTTATGATATGATATAGTTTAATATTGATTCCCATCTACCAAAGAATACCTTCAATAAGTATATTTATTTCAAAAAATAAATAAATTATGAAATATGTACTCCCCCAGGGAATTCAGACCTTTAAAAGAAACATTAACTAAAATGTAGGATTTTAAAGGATCAGGTTATTATTGTTATTTAACGTTTATATTACGGTGGTGCCAAAAGGCCTTCAGTAAGAATAGAGCATCACTGTGCTAGATGCTGTACAAAGATAGACTCAAACTTGCACTGAGTTTTATGCATGGAAACCCCTGTCATTACATGGAGCCCTACCAAAGTCAAGTGTGGAGCACAGCTCAGGATAGTGACCATAGAGACAAACATAATGCCTTCCCCGAAAGAGTTTACAATTTAAGAGGCTAACTTTTATTTAATTAATTTATTTATTTATGGTAGGAAGGTCTCGGGTTACCTTGTTTCCCCGCATATTGGGGAAGCTGCAGAGCTGCAGTTCAATTTCTTGAGCCCTTCCTATATATCTGAGTTTTCAAACTATGATAGTTTTAGGGCTAGCTCCTGTGAAGTGCAGAGTGCTCTTAGCTCTCAGAAATACCATGTGCCACTGAGATTTTAGATTGTCCATCACTCTGAAAGATCAGGCCATAAATGAATGAGATGGGGGTGGAGGTGGGGGTGGAATTGAGATTTTTAAAGTCCTGACAGAAACACATTATAAAACTACTTATCTCAAGAAAGAATATAAAAGTTGCCTTAAAATTGATCTACAACGAGAGAGGCTTTCCAGGTCCGCAATGCATGAATTTATGATCTGAGTTATTATCAGCTGCTAGCAACATTTTCGTGATCAAGAGATACTGTGTGAAGGGCTTGCATTGTTCTGCTGGATTTCCAAGGAGTTGGAAATAGTTAAGATGAAATATGAGAACCTTGTCTCTTGGAAGGCGAAATACCTGGTTGGTATATAACTAACGGTTATTATATGTCCTGAGGGTTTCCATTTCTTTTTTGCCAGTGACTGTTGCTGGGATAACTAAAATGTAAAATACTGATCATGTTAGCTTTGTGGGAGCAAATGCCACACTCTGCCCTGAGGTGATGCTGAATTGTGAATATTGCTGATGAAGATGTGAAGATATAGTTAGGCTGTTGATTGGATACACATATGTTAGCTACTGCTGAGCCAGTAAGGTGTCACATTATAGTGCATAAGGCTTTTGACCAATGAAGAACTCCTTATAATATGAAAGAACTCTGTTATAAATGTAGCTATGGGAGCAGTGAATAACACTTTTTATTTACATGGCTGCACAAATACAGTTATCTGATTTTTAAAAGAAGACGTAGCTCTGGATCCCTGTAAGCTAAGTATGTTTGGGTGTATTTAGCTGGGTTTTCTTTTTACATTTGAAAATATATAAGGAGAGTTCACCATGTACCTCTGTGGATAGAATAATGATAGTGTAATGTTTGATATTGCTTCTGACTGAGTTGTGCCCTGTACTTTTTTTTTCTTGGTTGTAGCATTTTTTGCACAGAACGCCAGAAAAATCTGCCTTCTGACTAAGAACTATCCCATCAGGCTCTGTGATTCATGATTTTTGATGTGCTCTGATTCAACACAGTAAACTTACTTCTGGACCAGCACTATTGATCTCTTGATTTATGAAGGCATCTTTGGTAACCAGATAAAAATCAAAAGTAGGAAACTAAAATGTGGCCATTTTCAGCCCCCACAGGGAACAGCATGTGTGCAAAGCTGCACTCACCATTCTGCAGATCACTGGGGCGGTGGAGGGAAGGGGTCTAATATATTTCTTGACCTGGCTCCTGACTGCTGACAAAACTCACTATTAAACTGGAAGTACAAACTCAGAGCCTCGTCTCAGATTTCTGTTAATGCTCTTCCATTAATCAGCTGGCATGTGCGATAATATATTGGTGACACAGTCACAATTTTCAGTCCTTCCTCCTTCCCTCCCATCCTCCCCGCAATTCCCTACAGGAGATCAATCAAGTCCGTTCTGCAACATGTCTAGTTTTTGTCAGCTTTGGCATTGAACTGACTAGGTTGATCGTGAACTCTCCCTTGTGTACCCATTCATCATGTTGCAGCTATGGAGTAAGCTTGCCGGATTATATTTTTATGTGTGTCTTAATTATTTACAGTAGCTTGCACACTCTGTGTAAAATATATGAAGATGACAACCTGGTCTTTTTTACACAGGTTTTTTTAAAGAGCAGCTGGTGTGTAGAAAACTTGGGAAAACATTCTGTTGAGAGAGTTCTACTTATACTATACTATATGCTTTTCTCTTCTTTTTCTATCCATAATGTGTCAAAAGTGCCTGGCATTTGTCAGGGCTGAATCCCCACTCTGGCACTTCGAGTGCAGAAGGTGGAGGCCCCCAAAGATTTAAAAAAATTAATACTTGCCACTCAAGGCTTGTATTACACTCCCAAGGTTACAGCTTTTCTCTGACCTTGGCTTGGTAAACGCTGTCACTGCCCAAATGCAAAAAAACCCTTTGACCCCAGGAAGGAGCACTTGGGAATTCCTCCCTGTGGAGTACCCTCAAGCCCTTTCACAAACACACCCCCTCTGGGGAAGAGCTCAGAAATAAAACAAAGGAAATTAACTGTTACCACCAGCTAAACAAACAGCATAGGCACAAACCTCTTAGGACACCAAAAATCCAATCCTGCTGTTAAAAAAGGTAAATTTTATTAAAAACAAAAAAGAAAAAAAATACATCTGGAACTTAGGCTTTTGCTAGATTTTAAAAGAGCAATTCCAAAAACTAAGCACCAAAACTAGTTTTCTTGTGGGTTCAGCTTAAAGGTTACGAGCAAACAAAAGCCTCCGGGGTTAGCACAGAGGAGCTCCACAAGCCAAAATACAAAATAAACCTGATTGTGTCTAACTAAACATTCCCTATCCAAATAATTTCTTCTAGGTATGGAAGATGAATTTTCATACCTGGTTCAAGCCTTACACAGCATTTCTGCTTATAGCATTGCTGCTCCGTGTCTCCTTCCCCAGAGAACAGCAGACAAAGGGGAAGTTTTTTCCCATTTAAAAAAGTTTTAGCCTTCCCATTGGCTCTTTTGGTCAGGTGCACACTCCTTTTCCCTTACCTGGGGAACTCTGTTAACCCTTTACAGGTAAAGTAAGCAGAGAACAGCCCCCAAGAGGGACTTTATAGCTAAAAGGGAGCTCTCCTCCCTCCCCTCGCCCCCCCCGCCCTTTCATGTATTACAGCATTATAAGAAAGTGGCGCTCCCACCCTGCTCTCAGCAGAGAATATTCCTACTGGTTATAGTCCAAACTTTTCCCCTTCCTGGGATTTCTCTTTATTTTTAGCATAAACAATAACAAAACATAAAAATTAGTCTAAGCATTCTTTCCAAGTTTAGCTATTCCTAAGGTTTTCCCTGCAGGGCCTTATCTGCTCTAGAGCATTTCATGGAGCAGATTTTAAAAAATAAATCAATTTCAACTTTTGTGTTAAATGACCCCACAGTAGTTAGGTGACTTTATTCAGCGTGTATTTCTGGGTTCATTTCAATTTTCATTTTAGATCTGCAGTTCACTTGAAAGGAATAAAGACCTTTTTTATCCAAGTTTTCCCAAGTATCTCAGCCTAGATTAAGGGAAGAGTAATACGTAATAATAATAATCACTTGTAGAGAGTTTTAAAAGCACTGTACAAACAGTGTCTGGTTAATTCTCACAACACCCTACTACTCCTAGATGGGTAAGTATAATTACCTGTGTTTTACTGATGGGGGTGAGATGGAGATATTAAATGATTTGCCCAAAATTGATGGCAGAGCTAGGATTACAACTCAAGATTTCCAGGCTCCGGCCCTGTGCCCTGTTCATTAGGAGCCTGATCGAAGCCCATGGAAATCAATGGACAATGACTGACTTCATTAGGCTTTGGATCCTGTCCTAGACCACTTTGCTACCGAGTACATGATGATACTGTAAACGTTATTTCTAAAGAGAGGGGGTGAAATCCTTCACTAGGGGCCCTATTGAAATCAATTGGAATGTTGCCATTAACTTCAGTGGAGTCCACATTTCACCCAGGATTTCTTAAAGTTCTCTATTATGCATGCTAACTTTAAAGTGAAATGCAACAGTACTGAATATATGCTGTGGTTTGCTTTGTAATATTTTATTTGTCAGTCAGATTTTACCATAACACACATAAGCAAAAAACCAACTAAATAAAGCCAAAATAATATAAGGAAACCGTGTAACAGTAATTACAAAACACATTCTTTCATACCCCGCAGACTCCAGCCCTGAGGGGTTATTTTCACTGACAAAAATAAGCATGTTTTTTATTGTGGGATAACAAATACATGTTAGCTAGCCTGCTGGTAAACATGATAGAGACCAGGCACTGTAGTTGTCCTGAGAGGTAAACTAGGCAAGGTCAGTCCCAGGTGCGGGGGGTCTAGTGCTGATTTCCCCTAGCTACCTTATGGTGAACACCACAACTGCCTTGTCTCTGCTTAGGATTTTACAGCGAGATAACTATTCTGCATTTATTATCTGACTATTAAAAAAAACATCTTTTTAAGTAGTGAAGACAAAGCCTCAAAGTTTGACCTTCATAGAGTTCTCTGTACCTCAATGAAGAGACCAGAGATAAGGATGGAAAGAAATGTTCCAGTGTGGTGGCACTGTCACATTCCCCTGCCTTGACAGAGCTGGTTTGATTTTCTGTGGCTTGAGCTCACCTCCAGTGCATTGGTGAGTGGCTGAGACAGAAAAGTACTAAGTGTGAAACAAAGAGCCACTCCTGCCATTCAGCACATGGAGATTCTATACATAGAGAGAAATGAGAGATTCTGCAGCGCCCTTGATGGGAGCAAGGGGTTAACAACGCAGAAAGAAAGTTAAATGTTTAATTGCAAGGAGACCCACACTCGGTTTATTATAGCGGTTATTATAGAATATCTGCAAAGCCTACGTGTTCATACTCACAAGAATTCAAACCTTCAATATGTTTTAAAAAGGATGTGAGACAATTTCTGAATTGTAAAACTATGTGTTCTCTTGGTTTGAGCATCTGTGTATTTGTATATGATCAAGGCATTTCTTTTAGCAACACTCATCTTAGAATATGAACTGTGGTGGAAGCATGGAAATGGAAAGAAAAATGTGCTTTTTGAGTCTGGCATTTTGATTTTAGGTGATTGAGAATTTTAATGTGTTAAATTTGTTAGGATATTTCTCTGAGGCAAGGGCTTTAATTGCAATCTGTTCCTGTCAATTATAAGGAAGTGTTCACCTGTTCTTTAATTGCATAGAATCATTATATTCTTCTGCTATACAATTTAGCGTTGATCATCACTAATATTTTCATCTTAAGTCAATGCAAACTTTCTTTAGTATGTTTCAGTCTAGTTCATTGATGTATATGATTTCATACAACCATTCTGCTATAGGATCTTAGGCACGTTACTTGCTTCTTAAATCAATATAATATTTTTAAAATTTTATAAATAGAAGGCTAAGTGGAATCCTCTGGATTGTGCTGGCTGCATCAGAAATGGTTAATTTTGTGACCTAAATAGTTTGCCTACGTCTGTTCAGCGTTCTGTGATAAAATGACTTGCTAAATAATGTAATGATATATGTAGAAAGTCTCCAGGTAGGAGAAGTAACCTTTTAAAAAAGACACTAGGGGAAATTGGCTGAGTATATCAGGCTTGATGTCTTGGGTGATGTAAGAAATAAAGAAACTGTGAATAGCCCAGGTTTCATTAGTGAAATGGGGGATCAAAGACAATGTGTTCCGATTATGTAGATGTTCTTACTGGATTTTGCATGTCTGTCAGATGAAATCAAATTCATCTATATTTCTAGAGCACCCATCACGGTGGTATTTTCACACACATACATTCCAGTCTTTTCATTTCATTTTCATTTACAAGAGGCTCTCTTCTACCTTTACTCCTTCCAGTCTAGTCTATATGTGTTCTTATGCCTCCCTCATAACCATAGTATCTAAGCACCTGTCAGTAGTGCACTAATTGACCTGACTAACATCTATCAAATGTGGTTTGTTCATGCTCATCCTCTCCCCAGGGGGAGAACTGTGTGTACAGTAAAGTGTTTTGATTTGGTGTGGTTTTTTTAAAATAATGACTTTAATGTACATATTGCTATATATGTACACATTGGTATATGTTTCTCAGAGAAGGCAAGGTTGCAGGAGTGCACCTTGAACTTGGAGTTGAAGGTGATCAGGTTTGCATAGGTTCTTAGTTCCTGCAGTTGTTCATTCCATAGTCCCGGACTGGCCCCCTGAGAATCCTCCATTATCTGTACGACTGAACATTTCCCCTAGGGTAGAAAGTCCCATTGTGCTTGAGGAGTGAAGTTGTCAACCACAGACCTCATCCTGGAGCCTTAGGAGATCTTTTAGGTCTGTTCTCTACCATTTTAGATGAGGGTATTGAAACATTTTATGGTGCGGGAGTTTAATTTCTCACTTTCCTTTGGTTACCTATACTTAGCTCCCACTATTAATTGGATTAGTAACCAACGACATTAATCTATACACTCAATGCTAAAACTAAGGAATTAGTGCCATTTTTCCATATCCTACCTACTTTCCCCACCATGATTTTTTTAGGGGAGGAAAAAATTGTGGGGTGCTCCTCATCCTGTCCTAGGAGTTTTTCATTGCGGTCCCTCTAACTCTTCATCCCACTTTTGTGTGTCCTCTACACTCTTCCAACCCTTTTGCTTTGTTGTTCCTTCCACGATCATATTCCTGCTGTTCCAGAGCAATGTCGCCTAGTTTGCTGCACTCCTTTGGAAGTACTCTCTGCTCGGCCAATTGAATTGGTTTAATTTTCTTTGCAGAGAGTCCTTTGTGGACTAGCAGGAGTAGGGAATGAAAGCTCCAGTCAATGATACTGTTCTGAAGCTTTGGCCTTCCCTTCTACAATAGAGCATTAAAATTGTAGGGAGGACATGGGGAAAACGCAAGATGCCCATTGCCTATGCCAAATTAAACCTTTGGTACTATACTTTTGGATGAAGGGAGTTGTTTCATTCAGTTTTAAATGTTTTCATGAATATTACTTGTGGATTTATAGTGCCTTTCATCCCTCAATATCCCAAACAGGATCCAAAGGATCTGAGTACAATATGTAGTTTGCACATCCTACAGTCTTTCCTTCATCCTGCTGTATTTATCTTCTCCTTTCCCTGTTTGTTTGGTCTGCTTCAGACCTAGGATTCCTTGACAGAAGGATCTTGGATCTGAACTAAAGAGAACCTAGTGAACAGGCTGAAAAAATGTATACAGAAGTTCATGTGGTTTTATTTTGTTTATTATTAAAGCCACACCTCAGGAAGAGTATGTGGACTGCATTTTAGAGCAGGTGGGCAAGTCACCTGCTCACACCAAGTTTATGCGAGTATGGCTTTCTTATTGCACGAATCCTTCAATATGTGACTATTTTTGTTTTAAGAAAGAGCACAAAATTCGGTTCCTGTAGATCAGTGGTCCCCAAATTTTTTCTGTCGTGCCCCCCCTTACCCAGCCTGTGACAGTGCCACTCATAGGGCTTTATGGAAATATATATAACATAACTAGAATGTGTTTTATGCTACATATGCCATGTAACATATCTCTGTAAAGGTCATGATCTACTGACTCTATTAATCCTATTTATATGCATGTATCATTTTGGTATTCGGAGTTATGAATATTGGCTGCATACTTGTTTGATTCTAAGTAGGCTGTAGTGAAGCAGTTGGTCAGCTTCCTGAGAAAAGACTATTCTCAGTAAGTGCCCCATCAAGAAAAACTTAAGCCAACAATGAATTTGGAGACACCAATCCACATCTGGACTTTCCCAGGAATGTGGCTTGGCTGGTAAGGAACTCAGTCATGCATGGACATGTGACTTGCCCAGGTGACTCCAATACTCCATTTTGTAGCTGGACTTTGCATAGGAGACAGGAGGAGGTCTCCACCCACGAGAGAAAGTCTATTTAAGCCCAGGGGAGACCCCTCCATTTTGTCTTCAGCTGGCTAAAGAGAGAGCCTCTCCACCCCTAAAGTTACCTGAAAGAAACTGGAACAAAGGACAGTGACTGCAAGGGGTGTGAGTGATTGCTGGACCCAGACTAAAAGGAGATTAGTCTGTAAAAGGAAGCATTCTGGAACTGGTGAGATTATCTGTATTCAGTTTGATTAGACGTAGATTTGCGTGTTTTATTTTATTTTGCTTGGTTACTTACTTTGTTCTGTCTGTCACTACTTGGAACCACTTAAATCCTACTTTCCGTATTTAATAAAATCACTTTTTACTTATTAATTAACCAGGAGTATGTATTAATACCTGGGTGGGCAAACAGCTGTGCATATCTCTCTATCAGTGTTATAGAGGGCGAACAGTTTGAGTTTACCCTGCATAAGCTTTATACAGAGTAAAACGGATTTATTTGGGTTTAGACCCCATTGGGAGTTGAGCATCTGAGTGTTAAAGACAAGAACTCTTCTGTTAGCTGCTTTCAGGTAAGCCTACAGCTGTTAGGGGACGTGATTCAGACCTGGGTCTGGGTTTGCAGCAGGCTAGTGAGTCTGGCTCAAACCAGGCAGGGCACTGAAGTCCCAGGCTGGCGGGGCAGGAAAGCAGGGGCAGAAGTAGTCTTGGCACATCAAGTGGCAGCTCCCAAGGGGGGTTCTGTGATCCAACCCGTCACAGAACCTATCCGCGCCCCCGCACACCCAAAGCTACAGCTGCAGGCGGGGGCTAGGAGCAGGGCCTCGGTCAGGAGCTGCAGTTGGGGTTGGGGGCCAAGAATCAGGACCAGAACTCTGGCTGGGGCCAGGGAGCGGAGCTGGGATCACGGCCATGGCTGGGGCTCAAGCTGTGGCTGGAGCAGGGCTGGGTGGTGCTTCCTCCATGCACCCCATGGGGACTAGCCCTAGCCCTGCTGTCCACAGTTTGGGAACCCTGGGAACCACTGCTGTAGATAAAATAAGAGCCTGAGCCTGTAGAATTTAATTTTATAAGAGAATTCTGCAAATTCACCAAATGACTCAGTATAGGTTTTTGAGGAGCGAAGAGAAGCGAGGTTGGCACCTATAACTCCAAAAGGGCCGAGTGGATTGCTTTGAATTGTAACATATTAAAATAACTGCTCATGAGGTATGAGCATTTTATGTTTCCTTTTAGAGCAAAATGTTCTGCGTGGCAGATACATAAAGCTTTGAAAATAGTTTGGAATAGAGACACTCAACTAATCAGCATTAATAGGCATGTCTATTTTGATGCCATTGCAAAGCTAGAGTCCTAGCAGTGCTGCATTCTGTGGTTTTCAGCATGACTAATTTTTGCTTATGTATTAGTTCTAGAAAAAACATAAATGCAGCAACAAAGCCCATTTAGTCCAGAACAGTAATGCACACGCTCTCTCTCATTTAGCAGGTACCACTGATGGGGCCGGGTAACAGTGCTGCTGTATTAGTGTGCTGAATAATTAAACAATTGTGCTTTCAGCTAACTCAACTAAGCCTGATTTGAGAATTAGGTCATGCATGATTCAAGACACTCTGCTGCTGCTCATTGTTGTTCTTTTTAAAGAGTATTTATGCATTAAATACAAAAACTATGTTAAACCACCATTAGCCCTTTTTGAAATTTTCATCAGGTTCTTTTTGGTTTTAAAAAGTCAGCCTCGGGTTTTGAAAGAGTTAATCTGGACTTCTTGTTCCTGGGAATCATTTGTCCTCCAACTGAAATCAACAGAGGCCAGTAAAAACCAATAGAGACCAATTGAAGTATGTTGATGGTATCTGTTGGTTTTCTACTTGGTAGGGCCAGGCAGTAACCTATGTACTGTATGCTGTTAAGATCTGATTGTGCAACCTTCGGTGAGCATTTACTGAGGAAAGTAATCCCATTGGCTTCAGTGGGACTACTTGTACGAGTAAATGCTCACCATAATGAGTAAGGCTTGTACAATCAAACACAAATTCTCCTACTCCCACTGCAGCACACACATGGGTCTCTTACCATAGGATCCCAATACTCTTGGCTATATCTAGTAAGTATATAAACAAATAGTTTCTGCTGTGGTAGTATATACTGTGTTAATGATAAACCATCTAAGATATCTGTTATTGGGCAGCAGACTCTGGGACCCTGAACAGGGGATGCAGGTCTCCCCTGAGTCATTTCCCACAGCTTGAACCCTAAATGAAGATGCAGTGTAATTAGAAGGTGTATTAAGTGAGATCCAACTAGGATATAAGAGATGGAACTTTTCTCAGGGGGACAGGGAATTGTGTTCTGGGACAAAGTTCCTGAAGGGCAAACTCTAGAGCAGGGGTAAGCAACCTATGGCACGCAAGCTGCTTTTCAGTGGTGCTCACGCTGCCCAGATCCTGGCCGCCGGCCTCGGGGCTCTGCTGCCGGTCTGGGGTTCTGTCCGCCGGCTGGGGTCCCAGCCACCAGCAAAGTTAGATGTCCGTTCATTTCAGCCTTCTTGGACAGACACATTTGGATTTATTCAAAAGAAGGAATATTCAAAAGCTGTTTGTGCTTTCTGTTGTGAAAGTGTTGTTTGTCGCATATCAAGTGTTCGACGACATTTTGAAATGAAGCACGAGAAAACCTTTCTTGATGAAGCAGACAAGACTGAATCGATCAAAAAGGCAGTAGCAGGATATGAGAAGCAAAGCAGTGGTTTTAAATGCTTAAGTGTAAGTAAAAATCAAGCCACAGAAGGAAGTTACACGATTGCACAGTGCATTGCAAAAAACGGAAAGCCGCTTACAGATGGGGAATATATAAAAGAAGTTTTTCTCGGCAGTTCGGAGGTTCTGTTCAATGATTTGCCAAATAAAGATATAATCGTATGTAGAATAAAAGAACTGCCTGTCTCTGACATCAGAAAAATATTTTATTATTATTATTTATTATTTTATTATTATATTAGTTGACTTCAGAAAAACATTTTGTGTGACAACAGATGCTGCTCCTGCTATGGTCGGAAAACAGAAGGGATTTGTAAAGTTACTTGAAGATCAAATTGGCCTCCCAACAGTCAAATTTCACTGTATTATCCATCAAGAAAACCTGTGTGCTAAAATTTCTAATTCAGAGCTTAATAATGTGATGAATACAGTGGTGCGAATTGTGAATTTCCTTGTTGCTCAATCTGCTTTGACTCTCAGACAGTTTCAAGCACTGCAAGAAGAGATGGACAGTGCTTATAATGACATTCCACTTCACAGCAACATTCGGTGGCTAAGTTGTGGCAAGGTTTTGATGCACTTTGTAAACTGTTTTGATGCAATCAAGGCCTTTTTGTCGGAAAAGGAGTAAAACTACTCTGAACTGGATGATGACAAATGGCTGTATAAGCTCATGTTTCTAACTGACATCACCACTCACTTAAACAAACTCCACCTCTGTCTCCAGGGTGCTGGGCAAATGGTTCTGGATCTTTATGAAGCCTGGAAGGCATTTGTTGTAAAACTAGCAGTTTTTTCTCAGGATATTCGAACTTTGATTTTCTGCTACTTCCAACACATAAAACAGCTATTGACAAGTTGCACTGTCAGTGTTGATGAGATTGGAATGTACATGCAAGAACTGGAATCAGAATTTTCTGACAGATTTCAAGATTTCCAGCAATTTGGCCCAATGCTTTCTTTTCTAATTAAACCTGAAAAGTTCAACGAAAGCAACTTGGATTTGTCTGTATTTCAGTGGATGGGTGTTGAAGATTTTGAAATGCAGCTCATTCAGTTAAAAAGGTCAGAATTGTGGGCATCAAAGTTTGGAGATCTGCGGAGTGCACTTGAAGCTACCGAGAGAGATCATGAGGCCTCTATTCTGACCTGCTGACATCCCTGCCAGTGAAATTTAACTGTTTGAAGAAAATTGCGTTTGCGATGCTTTCAGCATTTGGATCCTCGTACCTGTGTGAACGGGTATTTTCACACATGAAATCTGTCTTCTTTCCTTCTCGGAGCCGGTTAACAGCTGATCACTCAAGCCTGTGTGGGTGTGCAGCTTAAAGTTTCCAAATACGTGCCAGACATTGAAAAACTAAGCAAGGAAAAGATCTGCATTTTAATTTAATTTTAAATGAAGCTTCTTAAATATTTTAAAAACCTTATTTACTTTACATACAACAATAGTTTAGTTATATAATATAGACTTAGAGAGAAAAACCTTCTAAAAATGTTAAAATGTATTACTGGCACACAAAACCTTAAATTAGAGTGACTAAATGAAGACTTGGCACACCACTTCTGAAAGGTTGCCAACCCCTGCTCTAGAGATAGCCAAGTCTGGGGAGAAAGTTGAGGCTAAAATTTGTTATTATTCAAGTTACCAATAAACCTAAGCCTTAGGAAGGGGATACATTTGGATTTTATACAATGTGTGAATCCTCTGTTCATAACACAACCTGTTCCTAGTATGCTTTCATGTTTTATAGCCAAGGTCCCTTGTACTAAGCAATTTTAAATTGAACAAAGGCTCTCCAATATATGTGGCATGCTACTGAATAGAACTCGGCAGGGGAACAGATTCTAGGTGGGGATGCCTGTTTGGGTATAACTACGCTACACTGAGAGTGTGCTTCCCAGCCAGGAAGAGACACCCGTGTGGCTCAACATATCATGCTAAAACAGCAGTGTGGACCTTGCAGCACTGCTGGCAGCTCGGTCTAGCCATCTGAGCTTGGACCTACCGAACCCCTTGGGGCTGATCTGCAGTGTAGACATACCTTTTAAAGGGTAAATGCTAGTCAAGAAAGGCAAAAATATGGCAATGGATACTCACCTCTAGAAGATGATCAACCTGGAAGATGATCAACACATTCAAGTGTGTGGTTTCATTCAAAACTGTTTTGAACTGAAGGACCTATCATGCTACAAGGTCATTTTATAGTTCTTAAGAATGAACTCTTACTAGATCTGCCTGCTTATTTTCTACTTTTGGCTTTGAAATTGGTTCTTTTAGAAGGGAGTTCCAGTCAGCTGTAGCCTGACAGACAAAGATCTAATGGCTGGAAGTTGCAGTCAGAAAAATTCCAACTGGAAATAAGACATATTTTTAAATGTAATTAACCATTTAACAGCTTTCTGAGGGATGTGGTAAATTCTCCATCAATTAGTGCTTTTCTAAACACAGAAGTTGTACCACATTAACTATACTAATATAATTAATACAGTACAGTCCCCTCCCCTAGTGCATATGTACTATACTAGTATATCTTATTCTTGTAGAGGAAGGGTAATAAGCAATGTAAAGTATCTTTTTATATTGCTGCAATTGTATCCACACTAAGGATGTACCAGTATAAATATTTAGGAAAAAAATCACATCCCTAACCAAAATAATTATACCAGTACAAAATCTGTCTGTAAAGCAGGCCTTAGAGTCTTAAATCAAGACTGGATGTATTTTTAAAAGGTATATTCTATCTCAACACTTGACAACTTAGTTGTCATAATAGCCTTTTGTGAGGGACTTAGTCAAAGACTTTCTAAAAGTACAAATAGCTGGTTTTTCTTCATTCAGTGTTGTTGTTGTTTTTAACATCCTCAAAAGTTTCTAATGCATTGGAAAGGAATATTGAGCCACTCCAGAAGCCCTGTTGGTTTGTCCCTATTATATTGTATAGTTTCAATCACATTACTTGGTACTGAAGTAAAGCTACTGGTCTGTAATTTCCCAGTTCGCCCCAGAACCTCTCTTAAAGATGGAAACAATACTCTCTAGTCTTCCAGAATAGTCGCTGATTTAAAGGAGAGAGTAGATGTTTTTGTTAGCAGCTCAGTTGCTTAATTTTTCAGTTGTTTTGCAACACCACGATGTATAGCTTATTTAGTTCTCCATTTGAACCTCTCAGAGTGGTGTCAGTTCCTTTGCATGGTCTGATTCTTCTTTGCTGACATATTCGTGGTGAAAGTCTCTGACATAAGAGCTTTTACAGTGAGATAATAATACTGCATCTTCAAAAATGGCAGTTGTTAGAACCTTCTAGAATTCATACTCAGGGTTAATTCCCCATTCTACCGGACATAGTTACTCCTGCGGGGATTCTGTGCCAAAAAATGAAAAATTCCCCCAGGAGTAGAGAGTTAAAGAAACTCATATGACAACCCAGTTCCTGCGTTTCTGCCCCTTTCCCCCCAGAGCCCAGCTGGGGGTACAGACACTCACACCCTTTCTCCCCCACCCCAGAGCCCAGCTGCGGGACCCCCCAGCCCAGACATTCCCACCCCCTTTCCCTCCCGAGAGCCCAGCAGTGGCCCTCCCCAACTCAGACACTCGTTGTGGGACACACACGCCCCCAGCCCAGACACTCACACCCTCTATCCCCCCAGGAAAGGTTAAGGTAAGACCCAAGCATAGTAGCCTTTTATTTGTCCCCTTTCATTGTTTGTTTTATATCTTTGGGTGAATAAAGAATATTTTAGAGTTTTCTTACAGGTACCAAATACTGTTGGGCCTGTCATGTTAAAAGAGGTAGAAAATGGGGTATGCAGCCCAGAAGTCAAGTCCCAGAGTGGTTGAATTGTGGGGTTCCACCATTGAGAGGGGGTGGAAGGCCAAGTGTGTTACCAGAGAGGTGCACTCAAGGGAGACTACAAAGGGGTCTAAAACACAGTTTACTCTGTAACTGTAACACTGGAATTGAATGGGTAGAGCAAGTGGAGAGTTTAATGTGTTTAACAAAAGAAGAGCAAAAATCCAGATAAATTTAGTTGTAACTAAGATATGCTCCTGTCATCATCATCCTGATCCTGTTACCTGTATTTTGTATCCCTTGCTCCTATCCTCCTTCTGACTTTGCCTTTTTGAATTGTACTCTGCTCAGTGCTGGAATTGTGTCTTTTTTCTGTGTTTTGAAAGTAACTAGCACATTGTGGATGCTACCACAATAAAATCTATATTTCCAGACACAATAGAAAGTATACTGAAAAGGCTTACAAAAATCAAGGCTTAGCATCCCTAGTAGATGTTCTGGCACATTCAGGAAGAGCTGTGAGTACTTCATAGGCCAATAGATCCTGTAAGTGACAGAAGAGATTTGTAATCCTTATTAAATGTTATAAAGTGGACATTTTGGCTTCTTCAGAGGCAGCTTTGGGTTGAAAAATACTTCAAGCTGTAGTTCCCTCCTAATTTCACCATTTCTCCTCCAGGTTTTGTGCCCTTTTGGTTAAAGTTTAAAGTTAGCTCCCAGCAGCATCAATTCAGTAAACATGCTTTGCAGGAGGAAAAAAAAATCATGACTTAATTTCCTTATTTCAAGATACTATTTCTATCTGACATAAAACTTTGATGCGTTTGAGTTTTTACCTATACACGCAGAGGAGTTTTACACAATTTGCATAATGTTTTTTGTTTAATAAATTATATATTATACATTGTTAATTACTTTTCAAAATAGTTTAACTGGAGTATAGGGTAGGCCCATCACTTCAGGAAAGCCTGTGATTGACAAATCAGAACTGTTTCAGTGCACAGTAAAAGATTCTACCAATCAGTGGTGGGTGAGTGCACATACTAGCTCTGAGAAAAGAAATTTGCAAATAAGCCATTTTTGTCTTTTTAATAAATGTCAATTTAGTGATTTAAAATCTTTGTGTGGTATGTATCCAAGTAATATGTGTTTAAGCACTCAAAGATGTATTGGATACTAAATGTTTCTAATGTTGCGGAAAATAATAATTTGGTATTTACTCAAAAGCAATAATACTGTTTCTATGAAATTATTTTTTCCATTATTATGAATATACAATCTATATTTTTCAAAGTGCTGTCAAGTGGTAAGATCTAACTTAGAGTTACAAAGTGGTGTATGTTTTGTAATCTGGTGCTAATTTTGACCATTTTGTGAGGAATATCTTCTATATATTAAATACTAAAATTTTAAAAGTTAACATTGCTAAGAGTTTTTTGTAAACAGTCATAGTTTGTATAAGATCTACCTCTGCTTATGCCTTGCTGCTGCAAGACCAGTAGAAAGACAGACTTTCATTAATAAATAACTAAAAAATATACCATAACCTTCAAAGATTTGTGTACTGTGCGCCCTGCCTCTTCAGGCTGCAGGAATGCAAACCAAATTGTTGACCAGTATGCTGCTTGCTGTGAGCAACACATCATGAGAGGCACTGGAGTTATTCTGTAAACTACAAATGCGAGAGGAGTGTGACATTGATCTTGCCACGAGATTGCTTATGTCATTAACAGAGGTGCTGACGACAGTGGAACGCTGCTTTTGGGCTCGGGAAACAAGCACTGAGTGGTGGGATCACATCGTGATGCACGTCTGGGATGATGAGCAGTGCCTGCAGAACTTTTGGATGAGAAAGCCACATTCATGGGATCATGTGATGATCTTTCCCCAGCCCCATGGCACAAGGACATGAGAATGAGAGCTGCTCTGATGTTGAAGAAGCATGTGGCGATTGCAATGTGGAAGCTGGCTATTCCAGACTGCTACCAATTGGTTGTTAACCAGTTCAGAGTGGGAAAGTTGACCGTTGGACTCGTCTTCATGGAAGTGTGCAAGGCCATTAATCGCATCCTGCTCTGAAAGACCGTGACTTTGGGCATGACATTGCACAAATGGGCTTCCCTAACTGTGGAGGGATGATAGATGGCACGCATATTCCAATTCTGGCACCAGACCACCTAGCCACCGAGTACATTAATTGTAAGGGGTATTTCTCAATAGTTCTCCAGGCACTTGTGAATCACTGTGGGCATTTCACAGACATTAACGCAGGCTGGTCCGGAAGGGTGCACGACGCATGCATCTTTCGGAACACTGGCTTGTTCAGGAAGCTGCAAGCAGGGACTTTCTTCCCAGACCAGAAGATCGCTGTAGGGGAAGTCAAAATGCCCATTGTGATCCTGGGAGACCCCCCACCTACTCTTTAATGCCATGGCTTATGAAGCCATACACAGAGCAATTCGTCAGCAGCAAGGAGCAGTTCAACAACAGGCTGAGCAAGTACAGAATGATTGTTGAGTGTGCTTTTGGCTATTCAAAGGCCCCCTGGTGCTACCTCTATGGGAAACCGGACCTGGCCGATGACAATATTCCTATGCTTATAGCCACATACTGTATGCTCCATAATATTTGTGAAGGGAAGAGTGAAAGCTTCACTCAGGGCTGGACCGCAGAGACTCAGCACCTGGAGGCTGAGTTTGAACAGCCAGAGACCAGGACTATTAGAGGGGCACAGCGCGGGGCCATAAGGATCCAGGGATGCCTTAAGGCAGAAATTTGAAGCTGAAATCCACTAATATTTGTTGCTATGCTCGGGATTGCAGTGCTTGTAATGCTAGGAGGTGATTGGTGCAGATGATGAAATACGAAGGTTTAACATAATTGTTTGTTGCTTTGCCGGGCTCTGTTTGCTTTCAATTAATTAATAGAATAAAGATTGCTTTCAAACCAATACAATTCTTTTATTAAAAAATAAGAACAGGAGGAGAGATTCAAACAAAGAAAAACATCAGCAGTGAGCGGGATGGGGGAAGGGAAGGTCCCAGGAGGAGGTGGGATCCCGGGATGGCTAAAGATTTGTGTATGTCCAGGGATCATATCCAACCTTCTCCTTTGGAGTACAATGCAGCGGATATTGTACTTCAGAAGGGCCAAACTGCAGAGGGATGTTGAGTTCTATGGGAACATGGGAAAGAGTTTTGCGACAGTGGCTGCAGGGGAGGGCAGGCGCGGAACTGCTTGGTTTGTAGAGCTAATGTAGCCTGGAGTGTGTCTGCTTGGCGCTCCATAATGTTTAAGAGCCGCTCCGTGGCTTCATTCTGGCATGCCGCATTCTCCTTTTGGTGGTTCTTCTTGCTGTCCCGCCACTCCTTCAATTCCTGCTTCTCGGTCACGGAGTGCATCATAACATCATGCAGAAAGTCCTCCTTGGTTATCCTTGACTGCTTTCTAATTCTGCACAGCTGTTCAGCCACCAATAACAAAGAGGGAGGCTGGGCTCCCAAGGTCATCTCTGTGAAGTTTAAATGCAACATTTTACAGAAGCAGTATTGTTTGCAACACAGACAGCACTGATTCAGTGCTTTAAAACACAGCCAGTACTCACACACCTGTCACTAACTGGCTGATCCCAGACAAGCGCACCTGAGCCACAAGACCCCTAAAATGGTGAGTAGTCGCAGGGGCATTGTAAATCACTCTTCCCGGACCCTGCTGTACACTGGGCACGTGGCTCTTGGGGAGAGACCGCACTGTAGGGGGGCCTGATAATCATTCCTGTCCCCACACTTTCCACAGCATATTATGGAAGATATCTCGCTGCTGAGGGTGAGCAGGGAATCAGGGGAGTGTCTTCTTCAAGACTGCGGCTTCCCCCTGACCCCTACGTGGCTCGCCTGTATGCAGCAATGGTAGGCGTTCTACATTTCCTTCACTTTGACCCTGCACTCCAGTGTGTCCCGGTCATAGCCTCTTTCTGTCATGCATCGTGAAATCTGTCCATAGGTATCATAATTCCTATGATTGGAGCATGGCTAGGACTGGACTTCTCTCCCCAAATGCTGATGTGGTCCAGCAGCTCAGCATTGCTCTAAGCGGGGAATCACCTGGTGCATGGAACAAGCATAACCACCTGGAAAGATGCGCTGAGACCACTGCATGCATTACCAAGCAAACAGGAAGGGGACTTTCAAAATTCCAAAGGAATTTACGGGGTGGGGATGACAGTTGGCCACCTGAGGGCAGGGCAGTAGAGTTCAAACCAATGACCAGAGGGGCAAGAACAGGCATTGTGGGACACCTCCCAGTGGCCAGTCACAGTGCTGTAATCGCTGTAAACCACATATCTACACTGGCACCGAAGCGCTGTAGCCCTGGCGCAGAAATCTGTACGCTTCTCATTGGGATGGTTTTTTTACAGTGCTGCAACTGTGCAGTTTCTGCTCACTAAGTGGCTTGGCAGTGTATACACCTCGGGAATTACAACACAGAAACTTGCCAGTGTAGACAGTGCCTCAGATTCCTTTTTTGAGAATAGGCTCAGCTGGGTTGCTGAAATATACAAGAACTCTTCACTCCAAAACTACTTAGTCCCCTTGTGCTTCCCTACCCCAAGATTAAAACATTAATAAAATTAATTCACTAGGTGCTACTCTATGTTCTTGCCCTCCATTAGCTTTCCAAAATAGACATATTGTATGTACTTGAATTACCTATCTCTTTGTGTTTTTGCTTCAGAGTTTTAAAAACCCATTTGTTAAACGTATTTCAAAAACAGATGTTAACAGAGTAATTCTAGGCCTAATCCTGCAACCTGGTCCAGCTGGGCTGCATCCTACACAGGACTGCCCTGCAGTCAATGTAGCATGACCTCAGTGGTTTGCAGAGTAATTTACAAGATCGGGGCCTGTATTCCTAAAAAATTTTTAGGTTAGATGCTGGTAACAATGAAACCGGTTTGTCACACGGGGGCAGCACTGAACAATGGATTTTGGCCTTTTAGGGATTGTATATTTAAAACATTTCTGAATGCTAATACATATTGCATCATTTGATTTCCTGAACCAATGGAAAGTTGGTTCAGCACACAATTTCCAAACAAAAAATACAGTCACTGCCAAAGAAGTTGAAAAGAAGCCAATAGGTAATGTATCGAGACTCTACACAATGCCTACTCTACGGGTTTGTCTACACTGGAACTTCATCGGCAAAAAAAACACACACAAAAGTACCGATGAAAAGCGTCGGTGTGAACAGCGTTTAGTTGGCAGGAGCGCTCTCCTGCCGACAGAGGTGCTGCAGCTCATGGGGGGGTGGAAGTTTTTTGTCGGCAGGAGACACAGCCGTGTCGCTAAAAGCCTCGTAGTGTAGCCATAGCCCACATTAATCTTTAGTCCACTTTTGAGTTAGAGATATACATGGTGAAAGAGAAATGATGTTAAATGCAGGCAAGATTTTAACTACATTAATTATAAATTTTCCTGCTGTGCTTTTGGAACGTACTGGAGCTTATGCCTCTGTAAACAAAGCTGTGATTGGCACGTAAGGGATTTTAATGTCTCATTAAGTTCTCAAAGACCCCATGCCATAGATTTTACTAATCCATATAGACAATATAATTTATGCTGAATGTTTCAAAAATACTGTGTGTTATATAATATGGGGTTTCTGGGAGGTACCCTTAATAAAGTAGAAGTTCAGCATGTCTACCAGAAGGAAGCAACAAAACTATTATAGATTTGTTATTGGCAATTATGGCTCAACTTGACAGCAGAATCCTCTTGCTGCTCTCTGGGTGAAATCTTGGCCCCACTGAAGAAAATGGCAAAACTCCCATTGACTTCAATAGGGTCAGGATTTCACTCTCTATAATGCCTCAGCACAATATGAATGTTTTTTCCATATTAAAAACTGGCTTTTATAAATCTGCCATAGTGGCAGTAACATAGATATTTCCAGGCAATGTATCCCTTTTTGTTTTGTTTGCAAAATGCACCATACGTGCTGACTGATGTAGTCTTGCAATGTTCTGCCAGTTGAGAACTCTGGTTGGCATCCTTCTGCTCTATACTATTATAATATTTTTTTAAGGGTCACTGTTAAAAGCCTGTTTCTTTACACAGTATTTTATTTCTTAGTTAATGCTTTGGATTTACCATTGTCTGCTACCTTACTTACTTAAACTTACTGTAAAACTGATTGTGGTAATCCTTAATAAATTAAGGATTTATTTATTATTTATTAAGTTTTGTGGTTTAAAACTCAGTAGTGAGTTATAACATGTGTGGATTTCACAACAGGCCTAAACCGAAAGCTTTTTTGGAATCAAGGCTGAAAATACTAGCTCGGACCTCCATCTTACTTTATCCATAGCTGTGGTTGCTATTTTTCTGGTGTAAGGATATTCTACTGACTGCCTAAAGCATTCCTTACACGTTCCTTTGGTGACTGTATTCTTGAAAGCATTTTGTCATATTCTGCCACCATGGAGGTATAAGAAGTATCATTTTTTTTGAAATGTCATTCATCTTATCTTGTTCCTTCCAATAAATATTTTCATTTTACATTCTCAAACGAAACATTTTAATGTACCCATCTGCTATGAGTGTCATCTTATGGCAATACGGGGACCTGATTCTGTTCTGTTCAAAAAGAGGGGGAGTTCTGACATTGACTTCACTGGGAATCTGTCCATTAGATTTCTTCAGTCTTTTGTAAGTAATTGATACTGCTTTGTTGGTATATAGAGTTATGATTTACATACAAATCTTTCCTTGTTTTTTTTTTGTTTTTTTTTAGTGCTTTGCTGTGCGCTCTTTGGGCTGGGTAGAAATGGCAGAAGAAGATCTAGCTCCTGGAAAAAGCAGTGTTGCTGTGAACAATTGCATCAGACAACTGTCTTACTGTAAAAATGATATCAGAGACACAGTTGGCATATGGGGAGAGGTAAGAGTATGGTGTGAACTTTCTTTACATTACCCTTTTTCCCCCTTTGAATACACTCCGCCCACTCCATAAGATATCTTTAAAAATACCCACAAGCATGTTAGTTTTCCACCCAGTTTTAAATGTTATTGAACAAAAATTAAATACCCTAATTTTCTATGTATTCTTTAATGGAAAAAAAAGTAAAGAAGCAGAGCAAGCTTGGGACTGCTGTATCAGCAGCTGTTGCTGGCAAAAAGGAGAAGAAAATTTGAGAGTGAACTTGATTTTTGTTTCTTGGAGGTTAGGAGAGCAGGTGTCACAAAGGCCATAATCAAATTGTTGTGTCTCCACTTCATATGTTAGATATGCTGCATGACCAGTCCAATAATACAGTTATTAAATGGCTGTATACTGTACAGTTTGTTAATAAAACATCTGCTATAAACTGAAGATAAGGGTCAAATACAGGGGTGATGCGTAAGGTGGTAGAAGTTACTCTAATATTCCTTTATATTCTCACTGTCATAAGCTCAGATCCAAAGTCATTGAAATCAGTGGAAATCCTTGTATTGATTAAAGAGGGCTTTGTTTCAGTGCCTATTCCATTCTCACACCTTTTAACAACAGGAAAGGAAATGTAAGGAACTTCAACTTGGTGCATCTTTTGCTTCTAGATCCTAGAGGCTATGGGTGATCTATTTTAACGTAGGCTTTCTTAAACCCTCTGCCAAGTTTTTTTTCTTGTTATGCTGCTCTCTACTGGCCCCTTAGCATATGAGTTACACCAGCTTAGATTTCCTGCGCTCCTTGATCCAAATGCAGAAGTGATATGTAAAGAGAATGAAAATGACACTGGTAATTGTAGCAGTGTGGCCTAGTGGATAGAGCACTGGCCTGGGACTCAGGAGACCTGGTTCTGCCACTGGGTGATCTTGGGAAAGTCATTTCAACTCTCTGTGCCTCAATTTCCCCATCTGTAATATGTGGATAATGATACTGACCTTCTTTGTAAACTGTGTAAATCCAGATGGAGCCTAACTGGTGTAAATGTACACTCTAGGCTTACTCTTTTAGATGCACCTGTGAGTCTGACCTACTGGGAGTGAGGTTTTTAAAAACAAGAAAATTACCCACCCACCCCCCAAAAAAGTGTTTTGGTTAATGGAGAGTGCAAACAGAAATTATGATTTTAGACTTTTTATGTTTCTTTGCCTGCCAGTGTTTGCTTATTAAGAAACAAGACAAGCAGACCTTCATTTCTGGGCTGATTAAAGGTTGAGAGCAGCGTGGAAGTTGAGTTGTCCAGGAGTGTGCGTGTGTGTGTGTGTGTGTGTTTGATTGTACCATTTTGGGGGGGAGAAAGATGTTTGATTTCTGAAAGGAATTCTCCTTTTGTCTTCCATACGCTGACTATGACAGGGGTTTTCAAACTTGGGGTCGGGAAGTTATTACATGGGGGATCGCGAGCTGTCAGCCTCCACTAGGGTGACCAGATGTCCCATTTTTAAAGGGACGGTCCTGTTTTTGGGACCTTTTCTTATATAGGTGCCTATTACCTCCCACCCCCATCCCATTTTTTCACAGTTGCTATCTGGTCACCCTAGCCTCCACACCAAACCCTGCTTTGCCTCCAGCATTTATAATGGTGTTAAATATATAAAAAAGTGTTTTTAATTTATAAGGGGGGGGGGTCGCACTCAGAGGCCTGCTATATGAAAGTGGTCACCAGTACAAAAGTTTGAGAAGTCACGTGTCCTGTAATTGCATAAATATGGGACCTGAGGTGACAATGTGTTTGCTAGGGGGCTAGAGCACTATTCATCAGGCCAGAATGCTCCATGGTGGTAGTTGGGGAACGAGTGATTAAAATGGAAGGAGGGGGAAGGACACTTATTTCCATATTCCAAGATCACAGACATTTCCTCCATTTCATAGTGGGCGGATGCCATTTTCAATTCATGGCACTGGCCTTTGGCCTATCATCGGCCACAAGGGTGTTCACAAATAGTATGGAGCCAGTGGCTGCTTACCTGAGACATTGAGGGGTCCAGGTCTTCCCATATCTCAACGACTGACTCATCAAGGGCAGGTCTCAGGAACAGGAGCAGAGGAGCCTCTATTTGGTGTGTTCCATCTGCTGCGACCTGCGCCTGTTAATAAACGAGAAAAAATCCACCTTGAGGCCGGTCCAGTGAATAGAGTTCATTGGGGCAGTTCTCGACACCATGTGAGCCAGAGCCTGCCTTCCTCTAGCACATTTTCAGGCCATGTCAGACCTGTTCTCCCACATAAAAAACCACCGCTCACCACGGCTCACACCTGCTTGCGGTTATTGGGCCATATGGCCACATGTTCATACATGGTCAGTCATGCCAGCCTCCATCTCGGGCCACTGCAAGTGTGGCTGGCATTGGTCTACATCCTCATCAGGCATGACCTAGATCGGATAGTCAGGATGCCGGATCACATCCAGTCGTCCCTGGATTGGTGATTGGAAGGACCCGTGTCAGTGTTGGAGGGAGTTTCCTTCGCGAACCCTGGTCTCTAATGCTTTGGACCTGGGCCTCCATATCAACGTCAGGGAGCTCAGAGCACTTTGCTTGGCCTACCAGGCTTTCCTGCCCCACGGGAAGGGCAAGGTGGTGCAGGTTCTGACAGACAATACCACTGCAATGTATTACAACAACAGGCAGAGCGGAGCCAGGTTGTCAGCCCTTTGTCAAGAAACTCTCCGCCTTTGGGACTTCTGTGTGCAGCATGCCATTCATCTGGTAGCTGCGCACCTGCCGGGGCCAAGAACATGGTAGCAGATCGCCTCAGCAGGACCTTCTTGTCTCGCCGTGAGTGATCTCTCCACCCAGAGACGGTCAGTGCAATCTTCCAGAAGTGGCGGACTCCCCAGGTGGACCTGTTCGCGTCCAGGCAGAACAGGAAATGCCACATATTTTGTTCGATCCAGGGGATGGACAGGGGTTCCCTATCAGATGCATTTCTCCTCCCATGGTTGGGGGCTTTGATGTATGCCTTCCTGCCAGTGCCGTTGATTCACAGAGTCCTAGTGAAGATCAAACAGGACAAGGCGAAGGTTATCCTGATAGCCCCCACGTGGCATCACCAGCACTGGTTCAGCATGCTGCTGGACCATTCAGTAGCTGCCCCACTGCGGCTACCCCTTAGGCTGGATCTGCTGTCCCAGAGCTACAGCTGCACCCAAACCTAGCAGCATTGCACTTGACAGCCTGGCTACCGCATGACTGAATGTGGACGAACAGAAATGCTTGGCCTGGGTCAGCAGGTCTTGTTGAGTAGCAGAAACCCTCCACCAGAGCGATTTACCTGGCCAAGTGGAAAAGGTTCATGTGCTGGGCCTCAGATCGGCGTGTTGGAGCTGAGCAGGCCTTGCTGCATGTGATCCTGGATTATCTGCTGCACCTCAAACTCCCAGGTTTGTCCTGATCATCAATCAAGGTCCACCTGGCCTCTATCTCAGCTTTTCACCCTCCATTCCAAGGCAGCTCAATCATTGCTCACGACATGACAGGCTGGTTTTTTCTACCCACACATCCCGGATCCCATCCCTCCCTGGGACCTGAATCTCATGCTGTCAAGGCTCATGGGGCCTCCCTTCAAGCCTCTGGCTTCCTGCTCTCTCCTGCTTCTCTCCTGGAAGGTTCCGTACCTGGTTGTGATAATGTCGGCCTACAGGGTGTCCGAGATCAGGGCGCTTACTTGGGAGCTGCCCTATACGGACTCCTACAAGGATAAGGTCCAGCTGCGACTGCACCCAGCGTTTCTGCCTAAGATAATTTCCCAGTTTCATACGGGACAGGACATATACTTACCCGTCTTCTTTCCATAGGCTCATACGTCAGATGAGGAATGCAGGCTACACACCCTGGATGTCAGAAGGGTGCTGGCCTTCTACATAGATGGAACAAAGCCATTCTGTAAGTCAACGTAGTTGTTTGTTGCGGTGGCAGACAGAATGAAAGGTTGCCCAGTGTCTGTTCAGAAGATTTCGTCCTGGATCATGGCCTGCATCCGCTATTGCTATGAGCTGGCAAAAGTGCCTCCGCCGGAAATCGTAACGGCACACTCGACCAGCGTGCAAGCATCATCATTGGCCTTCCTGGTGCAGGCAGCAATCCAAGAGAGCTGTAGGACCGCTACCTGGTCGTCCTTCTGCACGTTCACATCTCATTATGTACTTACTGAGCAAGCTCGAGATGATGCTGGCTTTGGCAGAGCAGTGTTGCAAGCTGCGCAACCATAAACTCTAAGCCCACCTCCATGGATATTGCTTGTGAGTCACCTAGAATGGAATCGACATGAGCAAGCATTTGAAGAAAAAACGGTTACCTAACGTTTCGTAACTGTTGTTCTTCGAGATGTGTTGCTCACGTCCATTCTATTACCCACCCTCCTGCCTCTCTGTCGGAGTTGCCAGAAAGAAGGAACTGAGAGGGCGTAGGACCAGTGGTGCCTGATAGACCGATGCAGGAGCGCGGCACTCAAGGAGGCGCCACAGCTGACCCTACGGATACCGCTCAGGCAAAAATCTCCAACAGCCACACATGTGGGCACGCGCACACCTGGAATGGAATGGACATGAGCAACACATCTCAAAGAACAACAGTTACGAAAGATATGTAACATTTTTTTTCATCCCAAGCCACTGTCATGGCCTTAAGGCCTGTGTTCTCTTCCCTGGTTATGATCAGAATGAAGCACAGAGATTTCAGCGTGGAATTTGGGAGTATGGAGGTATTTAGAACACAAAAATTAAAATAAACGTGGCTTAATCTATAGTTTTGGAAAGATTGTTGATTTATTTGTTTTAAGTTATTTTGAATGTCAAAAATCTTTTCTAATTGAAAACTTTAATGTGTTTAAAATATGTGTGTATGGAACCCACAGCTAAACATCTCTTCACAGCTCCAAATGTCTCTTCACCAACCGAGTCTCAAGTAGGCATTGACATGATACAGTCAGTGATTGAATAACTTTCGTGTGTATCAGGATGACAAGTTGTTAAGTGTCTTATGATAGGCTGTGCTTTGTAAAAGACTTTATCTTATTATCATAAAAAAATCTTTTCAGGAGGAGGGTGTTAAAGGAAATTGGGTCACAAATTACTGAGTTAGTACTATATTCTTCTCACCTTATTCACATGAGTAGTCCCACAGAGTCAATCTAAACAGACAAGCAATACAATTCAGACACAGAGGAGTAAATAGATTCCCACTTATTTTAGAAGAAATTCTTGTAATAACACTTCTTGGTTGGCAGATCACTGATAGGTTGTATGGAAGAAGCATGTTTAAAGGAGGGAGCTGAATGAAGAGAGAAAGATGTCAACAAATTGAAGGGAAATCAGAAGGAATACAGAATATGTACAGCAAAAAATTAAGTTGAAAGAGTTGATTTAAGATTAAGTTTTTAGGACTAGTTTGGCTGAAATATTATTAAATGGGGTTGAGGATTGGAACCATCTGTAAGTATTTCACCCCAAAGAGGAGATAAATTGTTCCAGGTAGACAAGATGACATAATAATGCTTTCTCATTTCTAATTTCCACAATTCTGTGAAATCAAAGGGATGAAAGAAGACCACATAATCTGTTTTGCTGCTTCACCACATACTACGTTGTCATTTTTGCCACATACTGCACAGATTATTTACCTTACATTGCTGCAGCAATATAGTTTGTATCTCACTAAAAATAGCTTCCACCAACAGTCTTCTAGGATCAATCTCTTCTTTAATTTTATAGTAAAATCTCAATTAACTAATTGGGGATTAACGAGTTCATAAAATCAAAATCTTCATAAAATGTAACATCTCAAAATTACAGTAGGTATGGTGCGTAAATTGCAGTATGGTACACTACATCGCTGCTTTCTTGTCCTTCATACCACTACAAAGAGGTTTCCAATGCATTGAAGGTATCCAAATGTGAAGGGATGTCAACTTGTTCCTCCTCAACATCAATTTATTTATGTGACACTCCCCCACACACCCTATGGGGACCATTTAACTGGTCATTCTCAAGACTGGTGCTCTTAAAATCGAGGTTCTGCTGTATTTTATTTCCCTGAGTTGTTTTGTTTGTCAGAAGCCTTTCCCCCGCGCTCCCTTTCCCTGCTCCCCCATGGCTTGTAGCAGGTTTTTGCAGTCTCTTCAGAATTCTTTGACAGTCAGTGAGGACACACAGAATGTGGCCAGGTTTATCCTGTCTCTTTGTATTTAGATTCCCAGAGTGCCTAAATAATTTCTGGTTGTCTGCTGCTACACCATCTCCATCACTATAATAGCCTTTGTATAATAAGGAAACAAAAATTGTGCAAAATATATTGCAGTTGGCCTGTGCTGAGCCATCCCTTGTGTATGCTAGAATAATTTCTTTTGATTTATGTTCAGTATGTCCCATATCTGCCCGGTCTCCAACCCCGTTCAAATCTTTAGAATGTAGTTTTATTGCCCTAATTCCAGCATTATGATCAGCAGATTTTACTTTCTTGCAATAATTTCTTCCAGGTCATTGCCACATAAATAAATGTGTAAATAGAAAATTGGTCTAAATACCCAGCAATGTTCTCTTTCGTGAGCTATTTTCAGTGTCTTTGGTCTCTTAACAAATTCTTTATCCTTTTTTCTTTTTCATAGTTCTTGTATTTTTATTCAGCCACCTTAGAAATCAGAGTGACTCATCTTGCTCTGCTTTTGTACTTTATTCCTTCCTTACTTTTTTACTCTTCTACTCTTATTTCTTTTGTGCAATAAGCTACTTCATTGGTATTAATTCCCCATTAACCATTTGTTTATTGCAACTGCATCTTCTTTTCCTCCCCCGAAATAACTTTTTGTGTGTATTTCCTTCCTTACATTTCCTTCAGACCGCTGTCTCCCCTCTCTGGCAAGACGTTGCCTTCCCTTTTTTTCCTCCAGATGTTGTTCATCCCTCCATGTGTAAATCCATTCTGTTACAGAAAGAGCTCCATTGTACAAGCAAATAAAATAAACAGTCCCTTCCAAGCCAAAAGGAATGCATTACAGTCAGGGACACAGAATTAGAAACACTATTAAAACTTGAGCAGTGGCAATCTGAAAAAGGGCTGCCATATCATTGAGATGTACAAAAATAAGAGAGTAATTTCTAAATCCTCTGTCAGTGTGTGATCAGATTCCTTCCACTCTGAAAGGCATACGGATGGTGTCTCAAGAGTGGGGAAACAAATTCTCCCATACTAAATTCTCCCCCACAGTCCATCCCTTTTTGATCAATATTTTCTCTTACAGTAATTCCAGTATCATTTCCATGGGGCCCTGCAATTCTCCCTGGATTACTGTTTGAGAAGATATACCAAATCAGACGAGAGAAACTGATTTCCGAGCCTCCTTTGACTGCAGTGTGTACGTCTCTCTGGGAAGCTTAAAAGACAGAACAACCTGATATTAGGGCAGAGGTGGCTAGGATATAGAGAGTACTAATAATAGAAAGAATTATCATTCCTAAATTGTCATCAAAGGGAAGAATATCACAAAAAATTGATTCCTTTTCTTAGAATCTTCAACCAAGAAAAATGCAAATACTCACAAGCCGAAAGACAGGATGAAATCCTGGCTCCGTTGAAGTCAGTGGCAAAACTCCCACTGACTTCAGTGAGGGTAGGGTTCAGCCTCAATGCCATCCTCTCCAGTAGTCCTTTTAACTGTGAAATGGAAGCTGAGGAAAAGAAAGCATGGCCCATTATATCATCTGATGTAAATAGTATGTTTCTCCTCCTTAAAAGGTTACTGGTTTTGTTGTTTGTTGCTAAGGTTTTAATATTAAGAATTGTCTTGTATTTTATGATGTTTAATTTTTTTCTCAGGGAAACGAATAACCAAAAAACTTGTGTATTGAATATCTGAATGTCATGTGATCTTAAGATTAATTCTACCGAGCCAATAAAACCAATTACATTTTACAAATTGAAAACAATTATTTTCTCCAGTTTCGCTTATTAAAAAAAATAAGTAAAGTAAAATGTTATCTTGGACCTTTTAAAACAAGAAGTCAGCTTGTTTTCAAATGCACTCAGAATAAATTGAAACCTTGAGTCAATCAAATGACTCAATGATATTTAACAATGCAAATAAAGAAAACAGACGCATCTTGAGTTTTGAGCTGATTTACTTTGCATGAAGAATAAATTTTATAATGTTTGTTTTGTTTTGAATTATAGGGAAAAGACATGTACCTTATACTGGAGAACGACATGCTAAATTTGGTTGACCCTATGGATCACACCATTCTTCATTCTCAGCCCATTGTGAGCATCAGAGTCTGGGGAGTGGGTCGTGACAATGGACGGTGAGTTTACAATCTCCTAAGTCTTTGTTGCTTTGTGCTGTTGAAATCGACTAATGTGTATATATGCTGGGTGTATATATGCTGACCAAGTGAAGCATCACTAATAGCCATTTTATTGTGTGATTATGTTCCAGTAACTATGGGAGTATTTATATTCATTTCAGAGTAGCAGCCGTGTTAGTCTGTATCCGCAAAAAGAACAGGAGTACTTGTGGCACCTTAACGACTAACAAATTTATTAGAGCATAAGCAGTAGCCCACGAAAGCTTATGCTCTAATAAATTTGTTAGTCGCTAAGGTGCCACAAGTACTCCTGTTCTTTTTATATTCATTATATTTGTTAGGTAAATTACTTAAAAAAAACAACACACCCCTTTCTTTTTCAGACCTCCTTATAGCACATTTTGCAAAATGATATTTGGATAAGATATTCAAAGGGCTTCAACTTGGCCTGTAAAGTTATTTATGCGACTTTTATGTTCACAAAGAATAAACCTATTTATGCTTGCAGATCAGGTAGTTAAATACTAAATTACATGACTTAGATGTGGAAATAATTGTTTGCATGTCCAAAATCAACGGATAATTTTTCAAATGTAGTCCTTAGTGTATTTATCTTGCAAGGTATACATTTCACCAATATATAGTAAAGAAAGTATTTACATAGTTCCGTTTCCACTTCCTGGTACATTACAGTTGATAAAAGTAGAAAGTGAACTTGTTTTCCCCCGCTGGTGTTTTTAAAGACTTTGAGTCAGGAATGCACTTAAACATGTGTTTAGTTCCCATTGAAGTCAAGTTAAGCATCTGCTCAAGTGCTTTCCTGAAGTGGGATAGACTTAAACATGTACTTAGTGCCTTACTGAATCAGGGACTTAGCTATCTTTTGCTTCATACTTTGTGCTCATCCCCAGCCAGTCCGCTTTCGGCTCTCTCTGTTTTTTCAGCCTTGCCATTGGCACAAATATGTTTCCTTTTGATGTGGCATTGTTGCAGGAATATAACTATTAAAATGGCTTGTGTTCTCTCTCCCAAAAGGAATGGCAGTAAATTGAATTTGTAATAAGTTATAATAGGGGAATCAGAGTGATTGTGCCTGGTAGCTCAGTGAACTCTTGAGCTGTTTTTTTGCTGACTATTGTATTGTTGCACCCCGTCAGATGTAAAACAAGCTGTTGACCTGTACATTTCTAATACATGTCACATCAGCATGTTGGCTTTCAGGGTTGGCGAAATGTCTGTTAGTCTTTCTTGGCAAAAGAAAAGTCTTGAGTTAGAGTTAATACTTTCAAAAGGTGCTAGATTGATAACACTCAAAACTGAAGCCTTCTGATTAGTCAGGTGGCAGCAATGAAAGCCAAGGCTTATCTGCCCTATCAATGTGCTTCAAGCTTGGCCCGAAGGGATCACTTTAAGAGAGTGACTAAGTAGGTCAGGCTGCACCATCCACGGCCTCTCTTTTGGAACCCTTGCCAAGGCCACCTGTAGCACTCAGGCTTTTATGATACAGAAACTCAATCACTGAAACCCCTTGCTCATTTCACATAAAGCTGCCAGATAGCCAGTTGGATGGTTTTGACTTTTGGTCAGCACAGACCTGGTCCATATTTGAACCAGTGACCTTGAAGTGAATGTTTCTGTGACCAAATATCATTCCCCATAGCCATTCATTCCTCTGAATGACAGGTATTTTTTGTTGCATTTTTAGTTTCTTTGGTTCAGATTTTTGAGAGATTTATAAGGACAAATCCAATTTGAAATGCTGGGAAGCAAAGAGGTTTTAAATTCTCATGAATAAAACATTAAAGTGCTTCCTTTGCTTGAGAAAATGAACCCATTTCACATTTCCCTTCAAGTCAGATTTTCTAGTAGCTTTCTTTGGTTAGAAAATGGAGCATCTTTGGGGACATTTTGATATGGTACAGTTGAACAGTAAAAGTACATTATAACAAATGTCTGAAGGACAGAGAAAGGCTTTTACTGCATACCCAAATGATTTATTTACAGAATTTGAGAAGACAGTTCGCTTTTCTGTTAGCTCTTTGTTTTCAAATATTTCAGATTCTCTGGATGATAACATTATATTGTTGTGATATTTGTCCACAAATTGTTAAACTCCAATACACCATACTACATACCCACTAGTCAGAGATTTAACAGATTTCAGAAATATCCAACATTTGTGATGTATGTAATGACGTTAGAACACCTAGCAGTTATAATTAGTTATTTGGAATCATTTAAGACAGTTGTACCCATTTTGCTCACTGCAATGTTGAGAAAGTTCACGTGCTGCTGGATGAAATTTCTCCAGGGGTGGAGAGGCATGCATGAGCCACACTGTACCACGTAAGCCACCTAATGGGTGGGAGAGGTGACAGAGAGAAAGAGTGAGCATGCAAGTGCAGAGCAGGTGGTCTCCATATCTGATCCAAATAGGTCAGTGCAGATGGGCTCATTGGAGATGACCTGGAGGAGAGGCACAAAACCCACCATGTAGGAGGCACATAAGGGCAGTAACTGCAATCCCAGCCCATTGCAGTACCATGTCCTGCCCAGGGGCTGAATTCCAGCCCTGCCCAGTTTCCTGCACAAAGCCTCATTACTCTCATCTACCCATGATAAGAAATGTTTATTTGCCATAGATAATGCGGGCTGTGAAATACAAATCTTAGTTAATTTTTAAGTAAAGTAATGTCTATGCTGCCTCCTGCGGATGGCTGAAAAGTGACTTTGTTTGTGACATCAGCAATACAGAAAACCATGTCAGAGATGATCGAACCAGTTTTCTCTCCTTAACATCAGAAGAGAAACGTGGCTGTTTTGTATTATAATTAATAAATAATAATGTTTGCACAATAAATTACTTTTTCTGATTGGATGCTGTTGATAACAGCAAGGAGAAAACAGAATTATTGAAGCTTTAATATATAAACATGGAACTAAAAATATCCCACAATATCTCATTTGCTGTCACGTACAAAAATGTCCCTTTTTAGAGTTACTGTGCTGTGAGCTATGCTTTTTCATCAAAAGTAGTTTCTCTTCCAGAGCCTTCAGTTTTTTTTCTTTTCCTTGTATGAATCTTGGTAAAGAGGCCACATGTTTTTTAAATACTGTACAAAGTTTTCTTCCTTCAGGTGTTTAGACCTTGAGCTTACCTACATTTTTCTCAAATTAAGTTTGTTTAAATTTTTATGCATCTATTGGATTAGAGAGGGTTCTAGAACAAACAATACAGCCATTGCCTATAAATAAACTCATACAGTATGTGCTGTTAATTAGCAGGTAATTTTTTCAAAACAAAGCAACATGAACAAAATGACAGCTATGAATCGTCAAAATTACAATGAGAATTTGGGGGCTATGGAGGCTCCATGCAGTGAATGTTCTTTGAAGGACAGCATAAATAATGCAAGGTTTGCTGAGCAAGCCTCAGTAGCCAGAGAAGGGGCATTTGTGACAAGAGAGAACTTGAGCTATGGCTGAACTCCTAAGTTAGAGAGGTCAAGTGCTCTGTTGTGTGGGTCACAGTTAGATGCAGGACACTTGGATATAACTGGAACATACTGCAACCTGTGGTCCCTGGGATATACATCTCTGTATTCAATTGGATGTCACTCTCCTGCCTTTTTGTATATAAAGATAAGTGCAGGCGTGAGCTCATCCTGGCAAGTATTCTGTTTGGTCCTCAACAGGGTGAAGTCAGAGAACTCCTTGCGTACAGGTAGAGGGAGAAGCTGCCATCATCAGAGAAATCAGAGAGAGAGAGAGATTAGGAGACACACAAATGCATAATCTCTTTTGTGTGTCCTGTGTGGATTAATTTTAAGGAAGTCTGTAAAATCATTACTTCTAGCATGAAATGCTTTGATATAATCTTGTTGCACGTGGATGTTAATAATATATTAATACACAGTAATGACTTGCTTTCCAAATCCTGTAGTGCCATCCATAGTACACATATTCTCTTCTGTTTGTTGTGAAAGGAAGTGATCATTTAGAACAATACAGAAACTCAAACTTTTTGCATGTTGAGCTCTTTAAACATCATTGCTCTCTCCAGGTCCTCGTTTTTAACAGTATTTTCCTTGTACTACTTTGGTTGGATTTTGTGTTGGAAAGATGAAAGGTTTTCTAATGATCACCTGACCGGTGATTTTCTAAGCTGTGCGGTAATGAAAGATTGATGAAATATAGAGATCTGCTGATGAAAGTTTAATCTGAGGATATGTCTGCTAGCTCACCTCAGGCAGAAGAGTCTTCTGGGAGACTCTAATAATTCTCTCCATACGCAACGCTATTAACTTGACCTCTAGAGTTAATTTCTTTTTAATACAGTTCTGTGATAAGGAAAAGCTTCAGGATTTACTTGACCATTTTGCTGACTTAAACTGTGTGATTATTTCATATGTTGAAAAGTGATTTTCTTGCCTTCAGTTAATCATGCCGTGACACTAATACTTTTTGATGAAGTAATCTAACCTTAAGAAAGACTATTCTACCTTTTATAAAGTAGTTAACCAAACGAGTTCCTATAAGAGAGGGGGAGAGGGTGTCTGGGGGGGTGTACAAATACATATGTACTATGCTATGACTCTGAGCTACTGTATTTGATTACATACTATGATTTGTGATAATTATGAGAGCAAAAAGAAAGTAATGCGTGTATGTCCTTCCTCTTGTCCTAGTTTCTGTTTCATACACATGAAAGATAAACATAATTTTCAGAGTGAAACCCATTTTTTCTTAGTCATCCGTTAAATCTCCCTTTGTCCTGGCAGTATGATTGAGAATCACAGCAGGAAATATTAAAAAATAAGGAAAATCTTAAATGTCACTTCAGTTTTGTTTGGTTTCAAGGCAGTAAAGAACAGCTAATTGTTGGGGATTGTGATATATGAGGTAAAGCCTGCAAATCACAGTCGTATGTTTAACTTCACTTCATGTACTGTACATACTGCAATCAGTGCTTAAAAACAATGAACCTTGACTTGTACTTTTCCTCTCTTTAAAAAGTGCCCTGTTTCAGAGCTTTGATATCTCAACTGTGAAAGCGTAAGCCTCCTAGAACTGTGAAATATGACTTTTTTCACTTGTGAGTGGCGTGATTTTATGTTACCAGTACGTATTCATTGCCACTGCTGGCAATTTCTGGTTTAGTAGAATGGTAAAGGGGCAGCACATGGAGATTAGCAGGAGAAATAATTGGGCAAGTAGGAGAGTTTACTTCCTGGATCAAAATTCACATTCTCACACAGCTGCACTCCTTCATCTTCTGTGCTTTATGAACATAAATTTCCATCTAGTACAAAAGGCAGTAGCCCAGCCGCTTAGTAACAGCGGTCGCCATTAACACATTTCCCCCAATTCTCTCCTCTCTTTGCTGCTTCCCATTCACTGGAGAGTCAGATTCAAAGGCTCTCTCCTGGTATTTAAAGCCCTTTATGGGATTAGCCCTAGCAACCTGAGAGATCATAACTCCCTCTGTGACCATGACTTCATATGACAGCTATGTTTCACCTGAAGAATGCCACTGTCAGCCAACAGGGAGAAGAAGTTCATTCATGCTGGAAGCAGAACTTTCACAGGCACTGTTCATGGAACCGACTCCCACAAGAGATTAGATTAATCATAGGGCTCACTGCACTCAGAATTAGATGTAAAACTAATTTCTTCAATTGAGCTTTCAGCCAATGAGTTAATCACTCACACACAAAACAAACAGAAAAGCCTGTAAATTTATTGAGTTATTGTTGTGACAAGCTAGGAATGAAGAGAGAGTGATGATTGTTGGTGTTTTATTTTTAAATGCTTGGGAGTCATTCAGATCCTACAGTGATAGGAGCTGCAATACTGTGTAAGTACATAGAAGGTAATAGAAGTATGCTCCCTCACATGCCCTACTGATATTTTGCCAATTAGTGTGTCACAATGGTGAAATACCCTACATTTTTCACAACCATTGTTCTCTTAATGTTGGTTGCTTTCATCATCTGAGTTGTTTTTTGGTGCACACAGCTGGGAAAGAGAGACTAGGAAGTATAAAGACTGTCACAGAAAGGAAAGGAACTAGAGAAAAAAACATGAGAACAAGGTACATATAAACAAAGATGATGCTTAGAAACATGCTGTTGGGAAAAGAGACAGGCAGGCCGTAAAGTGAATAGAGGGAGACACTCTGAATCAAAATAACTCACTAAGATAAGAACAATAGGTAGTAACAGTGATGAAATGTAAGTGGCCGAAACATAGCCTTAGAGCAGTGGTTCTCAACCTCAGCACAGAGCTGTGGCCCATGTGACATCCTCAGGGCCATACAAGTCGTATTTGGATGCGGCCCACAATGGTAAATAGGTTGAGAACCACTGCTTTAGAGAAACAGGTGGGGAAGAAATTACTAGGGTTGGGGGGAAGGTAGGAAAACTGGAAAAACATTTAGAACGATAAAAAAAATAGATGCGATGGAATAAACCACAGTGGCCCAAATTTTCAAAACCTGGGTGCCTTAAAAATAGAACCCTATGTCCCTATTTAGGCAACTAAATAACAATGCCTGTTTTTTCTGAAGTGTGGAGTACCTGCAATGCCCATTAACCTCAATGGGATTTGTGGGTGTTCACTTCCTTTGAAAAGCAAATGCCTCAATACAGATTTAGGAGTCTGACTTTAGGCACTCAGGTTTGAAAATTTTGGCCCAAATGACAGCACTATAGTTTATTAAAAATTAGGGCTGTCAATTAATCGAAGTTAACTCACACAATTAACTCAAAAAATTTAATAATCATTTTTTAAATTAATCGCGATTCATCACACTTATAACAACAGAATACCAATTGAAATTTATTAAATATTTTTGGATGTTTTTCTACATTTTCAATATTGATTTCAATTACAAAACAGAATACAAAGTGCACAGTGCTCACTTCATATTATTATTTTTGATTACAAATATATGCACTGTAAAAATGATAGAAGAAATAATATTTTTCAGTTCACCTCATACAAGTACTGAAGTGCAATTTTTTTATTGTGAAAGTGTAACTTACAAAGGCAGATTTATTTATTTTTTGGTTACATAGCTGCACTCAAAAATAAAACAGAGCAAAACTTTAGAGCCTACAAGTCCACTCAGTCCTACTTCTTATTCTGCTAATCGCTAAGACAAACAAGTTTGTTTACATTGATGGGAGATACTGCTGCCTGCTTCTAATTTACAGTGTCACCTGAAAGTGAGAACAGGCGTTCACATGGCACTTATGTAGCCAGCGCTGCAAGGTATTTACATTCCAGATATGCTAAACATTCGTATGCCCCTTCATGCTTTGGCCACCATTCCAGAGGACATGCTTCCATGCTGATGACACTCATTAAAAAAATAATGCATTAATTAAATTTGTGACTGAACTCTTTGGGGGAGAATTGCATGACTCCGGCTCTGTTTTACCTGCATTCTGCATATATTTAATGTTATAGCAGTCTTGGATGATGACCCAGCACATGTTCGTTTTAAGAACACTTTCACAGCAGATTTGACAAAATGCAAAGAAGGTACAAATATGAGATTTCTAAAAATTGCTACAGCACTTGACCCAAGGTTTAAGAATCTGAAGTGCCATCCAAAATCTGAGAGGGACGAGAGGTGGAACATGCTTTTAGAAGTCTTAAAAGAGCAATACTCTGATGCAGAAAATACAGAACCCAAACCACCCAAAAAAGAAAAAAAAACTTCTGCTGGTGGCATCTGACTCAGAGGATGAAAATGAATATGTGTCGGTCCACACTGCTTTGGATCATTATCCAGCAGAACCCATCATCAACATGGAAGCATGTCCTCTGGAATGGTGGTTGACGCATGAAGGGACGTATGAATCTTTAGTGCATCTGGCATGTAAATATCTTGCAACGCCAGCTACAACAGTGCCATGTGAATGCCTGTTCTCACTTTCAGGTGACATTGTAAACAAGAAGCAGGCAGCATTATCTCCATCAAATTGTAACCAACCTTGTTTGTCTGAGTGATTGGCTGACCAAGAAGTAGGACTGAGTGGACTTGTAGGCTCTAAAGTTTTATATTGTTTTATTTTTGAATGCAGGTTTTTTTGTGCATGATTCTACATTTGTAAGTTCAGCTTTCATGATAAAGAGATTGTACTACAGTACTTGCATGAGGTGAAATGGAAAAAAACAATAATAATATGTAATAAAAAATAAATATAAAGTGAGCACTGTTCACTTTGTATTTTGTGATGTAATTGAAATTAATATATTTGAAAACGTAGTAAACATCAAAAATATGTAAAATAAATGGTATTCTATTGTTAACAGTGCGATTAATCACAATTTTTTTAATCGCTTGACAGCCCTATTAAATATTTTATTTTTAGATTTGAGTGCACTATCAGGCTAAAGAGGGTTGAGATACTCTTGAAAGATATCTGGGGAGAAGAAACTACATTGGAAGAAGAAAAAAGTCTCAGGGGAGCTTCCACACTGACGTGGCTGGAAGCTGCAGGAATTCAGTGGATGGAGTAACCATATTCCCAGATAGAGACTGCCTGAGGGACACTACTTGGTTTGAGCCACCGTGAAGAGCCTCCCATTCTCTTCACTGCCCAACTCAACATGAGATATTTTGGGATGGGTGTGTGGCCTTAAACCAAGAAAAGAGATATTGATCAGCCTACACGAGCATTGTGGAGTTTGGGTCTCCCACTACAATTGAGATGCTTTGTTCCCCCTTGCTATAAAATAGTCCAGGTACAAACAATAGAGTGTAAATCTTTAGAGACAGAGAATGGTTTAGAATGCCATTTTACAGCGCTTTATATATTTTTCAGATAAGAATATCTTGGGGCCTCTTAAGTTTATCAGCATCCCTTTAAAATACTGGTTGAAACACTATAAAACTTCATCTATATCTCTGGTGTCCTGGTGTTATGATCTCTCAGGTTCCTAGGGCTAATCCCGTAAAGGGCTTTAAATACCAGGAGAGATGGAAGCTAATCAAGCTATATTAGGCTGTGTGTATGTTCTTATTCTGGTTTGAGTGGCTTATTTTAGTTTAGTTAAACTTGTTCCTTAATGACTTAAGCTAAACCAGAATAAGCCATCCTTATACCAAAATGAGTGTCCACACAGCCTTTTGCACTGGCTTACCTATATTGGTTTAAATTCACACCTTAAGTTTTAGTGGTGCAACTTTGTGGTGTAGACAAGCTTTCAGTCCTTTCCGCCTGATGCCACCACCAAAAGAAAATGTAAGTGTGTCAGATGTATTAAAATGTACACTTACCTACCAGTACATCTTTACATGTGAGCCTGGTGTGTCGCTCTATCTCAGTCTCTGTGGATCAGGGCTTTCCCTTCTGACTGATGTCCCAGAATGAAGTGCATGTCTAGGAAAAATCCTAGCCTATTGAACCATAGATCTATGGTAACAAGGACTTGGCTTACACACAAACAACGCCCTTACAAATACTGTAGCAGCAAAATAAGGTAACTTTGTTTTTAGCAATGGTAAGGAGGATCTAATGGCGCGATGAGAGGGGGGAAGGAGATAAAGAATGAGTTTTGGAAAGAAGGATGGAACAGAACACTTCAAAAAGGAGGGATAGGTAGACAGTGGAGAATCTAGATGGGTCACAAGGTATTAGAATGCGGGAAGAAATGGGGAGGTGGTTGTAGGGTTGTCACTATACTGAAGTTTTAAAAAAAACTATGCAGTATAACAAAATGGTTATGTTCTGTACCAATGATACAGTGGCTGTCCTTAAAAACTTAACAATCACTTCAAATAGAGCTATTCTCAGTATTCTCTACGTATTCCCTATAGAGTAAGCAGTAGGAAGTACTGCAGATACGGAGGTAACCATATCTACTTTTCACTTCTTCTTCGAGTGCTTGCTCATGTCAATTCCATTCTAGGTGCGTGCATGCCCACATGCGCGGCCGTTGGAGATTTTTGCCTTAGCAGTATCCATAGGGTTGGCTGTAGCGCCCTTTTGAGTGCTGCGCTCATGCATCGGTATATTAGGTGCTGCCAGCCCTACGCCCTGTCAGTTCCTTCTTACCGCTCGTGGTGGTTAGTCAGAGCACCTTTGCCTTGCCTTGCAAGAGTTAGCGGTTCTTCTACTTCAGTCTTCGAGCCTTAAGGCCTTGTAAATAGTTTGTTTACCGTAGTTAGTTAGTAAGTAGTTGTTAAGTAGTGTAGTTAGAGATAGAGACCCAGTGGGGCCTTTGCCTCAGTTGGGTCAAGCCCTGGTTTCTGGGTTTTAAGCCCTGCTCTGACAGCAACAAGCCTATGCCTGTTAATGACCTCCATAGCAGCTTCCTCAAGTGCGTGAGGGAATCACATGTGAAGGACAAGTTTCGCATCTCTAAGAACTTTCGTCACAGAACTCAGAGCGAGACATTCGTTTAAGGGCCCTTCTCATAGAGGTTGCTCTCTGCCTGGCATCCGAGTCTTCCTGGCCAGACTCTTCCCCCAGCACCTTGGCCAGGTTCTGCCCAGCACCGCTCCCCATCACCGGTGCCTAAGAAGAGGTCAAAGAAGCGCTACTCCCCGGCACCAAGAAAGAAAGGCAAAGGACCCAGGTCAGGCCGCCAGCCCACACTGGAGTCACATGGGAACATGCCCCCCAATGGGACTCTATAGCCCCCCAAGGGATCAGCCACCGACTTCAGGGAGTGGTAGGGGACCCAGACTGGTGGCAGGGCCAGTGCCTTCCCAGGTGCCCAGAGAGCAGAAGGCTCTACCAGCACCACTGGTACTGTGTGTGTCGCAGGTCATGGCAAAGGCTCCCAGTGAGGGCAAGCCAGCCGTCAAGACTCCCCAGAGGGCGGACGAATGACACCCATCTCCGGAGATGAGACAGCGCTCTCTGTCTCCAGACCCCAGGTCTCTGTCTTCTGTGGGATGCCCTGGATCGCTGGCATCGCACTCGTGGTCTCCGCTCTCTCAATGTGGGTTGCCTAGAGGAAGGCACCTGTTACCATATTGTCAGCACTGATCATCCTCCCGCCGTCTGTCTCCTCGGCGCAGATCTCTGTCTCCTAGACAGTGGGAGCAGTCTCCACCGCGATACCAATCCCCTGCCCCATCACGGATCCTCTTACTCAAGGCATTGGTCTCCTCCAGCACTGGTTAGCCACCAGACGCAAGCTTCAACAGCCCCTCTGTGGTCACAGGAAGGTAATTCGTCTGGTATGGAAAGGGAATTCAATCCTTCACCGCAACAGCACCGGCGCGATTGGGCACCTGAGGCTGCATCAACCTCCGCAATGCCGTCATGGCAGCACAGAGAGTGGCCGGCGCGATGGCCCTACTGGAGCGTGTGGGGCATGCCTGTGATGCCGATGCCTCCATCAGTCTAATCCTCAGCTGCGGTCTCAGAGCAGTAACTGGCGGCACTGAGCTCAGTGCACAGAGGCGCACTCAGAGGGTGGGGTAGAGGAGTGAGCGCCCACCCCAAAATCCTCATCCCCCTCAGGGGATGATGCCTTGAGGCCTCCCCCGGTGACCCAGTCATCATCCTTGTCCCTGGATGTGGCAGTGGTGGGGCCCTTTCGTGCCAGTCCGCCGGATGATTTTAAAGAACATCAGGCCCTGCTTTGTAGGGTGGCTACGAACTTGGGCTTGGAAATGGAGGAGATGGCCAAACAGGCAGATGTTTAATGTGCTCTCAGCTTCTAACCCTGCCCGTGTTGTGCAGCCAGATGGGGTCCTAAAAATAGCAAAAGCTCTTTGGCAAACTCCTTCTTCCATGCTTCCCACCTTCAAGAGAACCCTCATCCCAGCTAAGGGTTTTGAATATTTATTTGTATACCCACTCTCCTCTGGGCTCGCTGGTCGTGTTGTCAGCCAACGAGAAGGACAGACGGGCAAACCAGTTCGACTCCCAAAAATAAGGAGGCCAAGAGACTGGCCCTATTTCAAAGAAGGATTTATTCAATGGTCAGCCTTCAGTTCTGGGTGGGTAACTCCCAGGCTGTCTTGGGGGGTACATCTTCAACTTATGGAGCTTCCTCCTTAAGTTCAAGGACTCCCTGCCCGAGGACTCAGCCCAGGAATTTGGGGCCCTCGTGAAGGAGGGTACAGCGGCTGCAAAGGTGCTCCCTCCAAATGGCTTGGGATGCCGCCAATTTGGCAGCTACAGTGATTGCATTGGCCATGAGGTGCAGCTCCTGGCTTCAGACCACTGGCCTGTCTCAGGAAATGCAGATCTCGATCCAGGAGATTCTCTTTGATGGGAATGGTCTCTTTAAGCAGGGTCCTTTGCTGCGGCAGTGCTTTAACGTCTGCTACATTTAGGCCAATACGAGCAGCTACTTTTTACTGGTACACCGTACCGGCCTGCTTTCACCCCTGCCTGTGAGTAGTCTCATTGAAATCAGTGGACTCAACTCACATACCTAGGAGTTTGTAAACCACCTGGGATCCTTTGGGACAAAAGGTATTACACAGTATGAGTCCATTTCTGCCCTCTCTTGTCTCCTGGGCAGTATCATTAGCTGCATTGGGCTGCATGGTGTAAGAGAGCAGAATGTGACCCTAAATGTAGGAGGATGCTCTTATTATCAACTAATCAGTTCAATTATTTAAATCTCATATATGCCTCAGGATTCCTTTTCACATCTGTTACCAGCTGATCATGTTTCAAATACGTATGCACTGCATTTGTATGCAAAGGATGGTTAGTGCATGCTGTACTCTCACTTCAGTATTTTTAGAAAATATTTACATTTTCTAACTTCAGGCTTATAATCCTGAGGATAATGTGTTGGCATGTTTCCCAATGTCAGCTCCACCAGGGAAAAGGGCCTTTGTTCTTTGGTATTTATTTGCCGTCTGGCAGGGAGGTAAATCCCACACTGAAGTCTCTTTGATGAGTGCAAATACATGTATGTATACTTAAACACTAATATGAGCATACTAGTTTAAATTTATCAGCATGAAAATTCAAGTGTATTAAGAATTTTGTGAATACAAAACCAAAAATCAGTAAAAAAAAAAAAAATTAGCTTAATATGTCACACAAGCAATTTCAGTATTTCGGCAAGAAGGAAGTTGCATTTGAATGAAGTTGAAAAATCTGTGTGTATTATATCTCATACGGTATTGTCTGTTGAAATCAGATCTATTTCATTCGTCTGAATTAAATTCCATAATAATACATTCATCTAATAATTTGAGTGATACATTAACATAGAAACTCAAATTCCTGGGAAGTATTTAATTAATTATTATTTTTACTTAACAGGGGTGAAACTTGAGTTATAAAAAAATACCATCTTTGTTAAATTCAAAGCTGGCTCGATACACAAAGATAGAGTTGTAATGATGCTCCTGGCTCATGGTCACTGATCCTTAACCAGCAAAACTCTCAATACCAAAATTCAAATTTGGATAGCATGGGGTTCTGATCCAAAGCTTAATTGACCTGGTTCTGTGGATCCTGCCGACTACGCCACTATAACGATGCTGCCTTTGGTGGGACACTTCTGAGAGTATCAATTCAGGACAAATTGCTTAGAGCAGGGCAGTTACAGCCCAAGACTGAGGTTTCTCCACTTTTAAGGCACACCAAACAAGCCAGACAGAGAGGACTTTGATTTTACCCCACTGGCTAACCATAAGTCATACAAGCAATTCCCTTAGACACTCTAGTTTCCCAGTATCACCACTAGTGCCACTCGCTATGGGGACAAATAGTTATGAAAACCAATACCCCAGTAAAAGAAAAAAGGTTCTCCCAATCCCAAAGGACCAAGCCCCAGATCCAGGTCAATATACAAATTAGATCTTACCCACAAATCACTCTGTTGCCAATCCTTTAGAATCTAAAATCTAAAGGTTTATTCATAAAAGGAAAAAGACATAGATGAGAGCTAGAATTGGTTAAATGGAATCAATTACATACAGTAATGGCAAAGTTCTTGGTTCAGGCTTGTAGCAGTGATGGAATAAACTGCAGGTTCAAATCAAGTCTCTGGAGTACATCCACAGCTGGGATGGGTCATTCAGTCCTTTGTTCAGAGCTTCAGTTTGTAGCAAAGATCCTCCAGAGGCAAGAAGCAGAATTGAAGACAAGATAGAGGGGTTTTCAGGGCCTTTTATATCCTCTGCCCGTGGAAGACACCCCTTTGTTCTTACTGTGGAAAATCACAGCAGCAAGATAGAGTCTGGAGTCACATGGGCAAGTCACATGTCCGTGCATGACTCAGTATACAGGCAGACACCATTGTTTACGTGTTTAGTTTGAACGGTTCCAGGAAAGCTCAGATGTGGATTGGCATCTCCTGAAGTTCATTGTCAGTTAAGTGTTTCTTGATTGGGCATTTACTGAGAATAGTCCCTTTTCAAGAAGCTAATCAAATGCTTCACAGAGGATTTAGAACAGGGGTAGGCAACTTATGGCACGCGTGCCAAAGGCGGCATGTGAGCTGATTTTCAGTGGCACTCACACTGCCCAGGTCCTAGCCACCGGTCCGGGGGACTCTGCATTTTAATTTAATTGTAAATGAAGCTTTTTAAACATTTTAAAAACTTTATTTACTGTACATACAACAATAGTTTAGTTATATATTATAGACTTATAGAAAGAGACCTTCTAAAAATGTTAAAATGTATTACTGGCACACGAAACCTTAAATTAGAGTGAATAAATGAAGACTCGGCACACCACTTCTGAAAGGTTGCTGACCACTGATTTAGAATCAAACACATTGAGATACAAGTACATAGCCAATATTCATAACTTTAACTACAAAAATGGTACACAGATACAGATAGCTTAATTATAAACAGCAAATCATAACCTCTTCATAGACACCTCACACGACAACCTTTGTACAATATTTGCGGCAAATATATAACAGTGGTTGCAACAATGATCTATACGGTCACAGTTTATGTCAATAACATCACAAGGGTATGATTGAACTCCCATTGAATTCAGTAGAAAGACTCCCAGTGACTTCAGTGGGAGTTGGATTAGGCCCATAGTTCATAGATGTAGGCTCAGAAACCCAGATAATACCTACCAACATCAGTGTAGTGTTTGAGTCCTTAGTATGTTCTTCACATGGCATTGTTTCTTAATACTTCAGGGTATTATAGGAGGAAGAAATAAAGATAGTGTATGAAGTAGCTTGCTATGAGTCCTAGAGAAGTTGGAAGGAATTCAAGGTTTGTGGATCTGGAAGCCATGGTTGGTTTCAGCATTTTGACCTAGCCTGTTTGTTGAAAGGAGACCATGTAATAAGAACTGTGTGCCTGCCATGTTTAGTGTAGGCGAATTTTTCCTTTGCAAGCAATCACCTGTGACCATGAGGCTCATATGCCTTCAATTTGATGCAGTTGGGACACTATGGAAATTCATTAAGACATTGTCATCGGGTGGCCAGCCCCAGTAGATCCAGCTCCCCTGTGCCAGAACAGGTGCTGTCAGTTTGGCCAATTAGGAGGGTGAGGAAGCACTTGGGGGCTATTAAGGGGCTGCAGAATCTGAGGGAGAGGAAGTTTTGGTGAGAGTCAGGGTATGTCTATGCTTGCAGAGTTTTTGCACAGTAAGTTTCACCGGTGATAGAGAACCCGTGAAAGAAAATCACTGGTTTGTGTACTCACTTAATTCCTCAGGCATCAGAGTGTGTTTACACTAGCAGCACTTCCATTGCCGATGAGAGCAGTGCTGAAGGGCAGCTATCCCACAGTGCAGCTCTCTTGATAGGTCTTGTCAGAAGGGGTGGGTGAGCAGAAGGCTTTCTGGTCCCTGCTCAGTGCCCCATGCTGCACTGCTTCATGTCTCAGGAGCCCCATTACTTTCTTGTTTCTTTCGTGGCATTTTAAAAAAAAATCCTGCTCTCTGGCTGCTTTCCCCGCCACATCTCCAGGGAAAGGGAGCTTCAAACTTCCCGGGGCTTACAGGGGGAGGGGCGTACGTCCGTTTACCTGGCATAAGAGTAGCAGAGATGCTGGCCAGAGTGGTCACTTTTGGAACTGTGGGAAGGCCAAAAGGTGTTTACACTGGTAGAACATGTCTTCACTTTCACAACAGCTCAAAAAGAACAGCGGAAAGAACTGGATGCCTCTCATGAAGGTGGTTTTCTTTTTGTGGTGAAACTTCTGAATTTCACTGCAAAAAGTCATTAACAAGTGTAGAACACTCCTACGGTTTTAGTGCAAAAAAGGGACTTTTTGCACTTTAAATGGTAAGTGTAGACATAGCCTCAGTCAGGAAAAGTCAGGAGACTGGAGGAGGTCTCTGGGGAAAGCTACAGAGAGTAGAAGGCTCACTGCAGGCCCTCCCTGGAAGAAAGGGGAAGTATCAGGAAATCCATGGGAAAGGATAGCCAGCTGACCTTCCTGAGCTGAAGAGCCAGTGCCAGGAGGCTGAAAAGGGCTGAGAGGTAGGAGCCTGTGAAGGGGTTAGCCTGCTAACTTTCAAGAGCCAGACCCAGTGCTGGGAGGCTGAAAAAGGCTGAGGGTTAGCAATCCAGTGGAAGGGCTAGCCAGCTGTTCTTCCTGAGCCAGAGAGAACTAAGGCCAGAGAAGACCGGAGAGGGCTGTAGGCTGGGAATAGCAGTGGGAGATGCCTGCTGCCTCTTGGAACCAGAGAGCCGGAGACAGAGGGCAAGAGAGGGCTATGCTGGAGAGTGGTGTAGGGGGTGATGCCAGATCTGCATTTGGTGTATTGTCTGGATTGTGATGTTGGGACTTGTGTACACAGGGCTTTCATTTGTAATAAATTAACCCCACAAAGACTGTTTGCTCACAGAAAGACTATTTGACTATTTTGGGGGACTCTGAAGGAGGGAAACTGAGAGAGGTGTGCCTGTCATGCCATGGTTTACAGCAGGAGGGTGCTCCAGATAGGGCTGCCGTATGACATTAGAGTGGAAAATGTGGACATTTAGACTAGCCTCTGGCAAGAGGAACATGGCATAGCAGAGTCCAGGGAGTGATGGCTGGCCACACCACAGAAGACTAAGGAGAACTGAGTAAGATACTGGCTCACCCCAGGATTTGTGTTAGGGATTGTGAGGAAGTTTGGGGAACCTTTCTGTGATGTGCATAAATTTACATGGAATGTGCAATGTTTATGGGGAAAGTTTGTTTTGTTGTGTCAATATGGGAACGTTTGGGGGTTCATGTTTGGGTGGGGCCATGGAGTATTATAAGGGATGTTTTATGCAATATGTTTTTGGGAAATGGGTTTTTGGTTTTGGGATGAGAGTGGCCCAGGAGGGGTCTCGCAAGAGGTAGGGTAAGAGGCAGGACTTGGGGTGGGAGGGGTTGTTTTGTTTTGTTTTTTAGGAAGGGGTATGTCACAGGATGGTTGGTCCCGGTAAATGAAGTAGGTCCAACTCTTGTGCCGGAGCAGGTGTTCCTATTTAGCCAATTAAGAGGGCGGGCCAGCACAAAGGGCTGTAAAGGATCAGGGAGAGACCCAGTGAGAGTGAGTCTCACTGAGACAGAGCAGACTGGTTCAGTCAGGAAGGGCAGATGAGAGCTGCCAGACATCAGGGGACTCTGGGAGTCCCGGAAAGAAATAGAAGATGGTTCCTGGGAGAAGGCAGGAGAACAACAAGAGGGGTTTGCTGACAGGCATCTGAGAGCCAGGGCCAGAAAGAGCTGAGGGCAAGGGAGCAGCAGAGGAATTTACCCACTGACATCTCCAGGACCAGAAAGCTGGACCCAGTGAAAATGTGAGAGGCCCAGGAAGAGGGGTGCCCCCCAGCAAGGATGTTCCCAGCACAGAGCTGTGGAGATTCCTGCTGGGAAGGGCTGGAGTGGCTGTTCTAGTATAAGGACAGGAGAGGACTGTCAGAGTCTGGGCATGGTCGAAGGCACCAATATGTGGGGCATCGAGGTACAACATGTCTTGAGTTTTAATGACTATGCTGGGATGAGACCACCTGTTTGGGACTTTTGTTATGAATTATGTGGACTATGTTGTTGTACTAAACCAGCCCTAAGGATGGGTAGCATTGTGACAAGAAATCCTGAAGTTAAATTGTTGGGTCACCTGAGAAGGAAAGTCCAGGCAGGTGTGCCTGTCATACTCCAGCCTGCAACAGGAGGGCATGCCAAGCCAGGCTGCCCTATGACAGATACATCTTGTTAAAGTGGGCACTTCCGGTGTAGAACATTTGTTATTGACTTATAGCAGTGTCTGGGACAGTGGTAAATGTTTATCTAGGAGGTATCTCCTTGAAGATAACTCTGTGAGCAGTATTCAGTATTTTTCGAAGGTCTTTGAGACCAGGCTAGTTTAATTTGCTAAGCTGTACAGGGTTGATTTTTGCATTGCAGAGCCACACCACCTATCTTTCTCCTTTTATTGAGATTTAGTTCTCACCTGTTCTTTTATGCCATATCTTAATAAGCTAAACAAATTCCTGCAAGCATACCTATGAAAAATTCATCTGAGAAGCAGATAGGCAGTACCTGGAACTGTGAAATAAATGGTTTAGGTAGGGAAAATATTCATTTTTGTAGATTTGTCATTTTTTACTAGAAGAGTAAATAATTGCTCTCTAGATCACCTTTGTGTTTAAAAGAAGATAGCCGTTGTTTCCTGGGACCAGAGCATCTTGATAATTTTAAAGTAGTGTTGTGGATCTCTTTAGAGAGGAAATGGTGCTTAAATTCCATTAGTGAGGTGGCTGCGATACATATTGAAAGTGTTTTGTCTTAGACATAGAGCAGACCTGCAAGTCTGGGCCCACAGCTCAATTGTAGCATGACATTGTGTTACAATATAATTTTTATAGAATAACTCCCTGTCCATCTACTAAGAAACTCTGAATCCTTTGCAACATAAAGACATAAAATACCACTTCGCTAACATTCAAACCGATAAAACTACAGCACCAGGTCCCTTGGCCACATAATCTAGCTTTAATTTTTGCCAAAATATGTATGAAACCGTAAGATTTTACTGAACTCTGCACGAGTGCAGGAGGTTTGCCTTTAGGGCCTTATCTGTAGATAGTGCTACCCTTTATTTTTTCGTGTGAACCGAAGAATCCATTGCCGGGAGCAAAGTTATAGGTGACATGATATTTTGAACTTCCTTTCTGGAGTAAATCCTTTTGATTTGTAGGTATTTATTAAAACTTTTAACTGTCGGACAGGAATATATTACTGACCCATTTTCGGAAACGTGGCCCTATTCCGAGTTTTCTGTGTTCTGCAGAGAAGTTGATTTACTCTACCTAGTCAAAGGATGCCTCCTTATCTAGTGATAACATAACTAGCAAGTCAGCTAGAACAGCCATTATTGTCCAGTGTGCAGACTCTTGCCCAGATTCTCTGCTGTGCCAAGTATCCACTTTCTGGTTTTCTGTTTGGCTAAGCCCCAACAACAGCCCTAGCATAGAATACAGCAACCGGGGTAGGAGGGGGCAGGGGAGAGGACAGACTGTGCTACATGCTAGCTGGGGATAGCTAGAGCAAAGTGTTCTCTCTCCACACCTCTGATATACCCCAGTGCACCTTGTTCACCAGCATTGAGTATGCTGACTCTCTGCCAGCTCTCAAGTTCCCCCTGTTCTGAAGCTTTCTCAGGGTATGTCTACACTACGAAATTATTTCGAATTTATAGAAGCCGGTTTTATTGAAATCGGTTGTATACAGCCGATTGTGTATGTCCACACAATAAAATGCTCTAGGTGCTCTAGTCGGCAGACCGCGTCCACAGTACGAGGCTAGCGTCGACTTCCGGAGCATTGCACTATGGGTAGCTATCCCACAGCTATCCCACAGTTCCCGCAGTCTCCGCCGCCCCTTGGAATTCTGGGTTGAGATCCCAATGCCCGGATGATGCAAAACAGTGTCGCGGGCGGTTCTGGGTACATGTCGTCAGGCCCCTCCCTCCCCCGTCACAGTAACGGCAGACAATAGATTCGCGCCTTTTTACCTGGGTTACCTGGGTTACCTGTGCAGACAACATGGAGCCCGCTCAGCACAGCTGAGCTCACCGTCACCATATGTCCTCTTGGTGCCGGCAGATGTGGGACTGCATTGCTACACAGCAGCAGCTGCTAACTGCCTTTTGGCGGTAGACGGTGCAGTAGACTGGTAGCCTTCATCGGCGATCTGGGTGCTGGCAGCCGTGGGGCTTGCCTTTTGGCAGTAAATGGTGTATTATGACTGTTAGCCGGCCTATTACAAGTCGGGTCATCGCACGTTAGCAGAGTCTTCCCTGAGCAGCAGCTCGTGCAATAGGCCTGAAGACCATCGTCATACACCGCCCCGTATTTGCTGCCAAGCACCCAGAAAGATGCCGAGGGCTATCAGTCACGCTGCACCGTCGTCTTAAGATGTAAAAAAATAGATTTTCTCTGTATTCATTTGCTTCCCCCTCCCTCCGTCAAATCAACGGCCTGCTAAACCCAGGGTTTTCAGTTTAATCTTTGGGGGGGACCAGTCTGTGACAGTTGTTTGTGTCTCTCCCTGATGCACAGCCACCGTTCTTTATTTTAATTCCCTGTGCCTGTACGCCATGTCGTCACTCGGCCCCCCTCCCTCCTTCCCCTAGGCCGTCAGATACTACGTTTGCGCCACAGCTCGAGCCGAGAAGCGGTTCGCGCCTTTTCTTTGAATTCTGGGTTGAGATCCCAATGCCCGGATGATGCAAAACAGTGTCGCGGGCGGTTCTGGGTACATGTCGTCAGGCCCCTCCCCCCTCGTCACAGCAACGGCAGACAATAGATTCGCGCCTTTTTACCTGGGTTACCTGTGCAGACAACATACCACGGCAAGCATGGAGCCCGCTCAGCTCAGCTGAGCTCACCGTCACCATATGTCCTCTGGGTGCCGGCAGACGTGGGACTGCATTGCTACACAGCAGGAGCTGCTAACTGCCTTTTGGCGGTAGACGGTGTAGCATGAGTGATAGCCGTGGGGCTGGCAGCCGTAGTGCTGCATTGCACCAGCCCCTTGCAGGCGATGGTATATTATGACTGGTACCCATCGTCGTCGTACTGGTATGGCTGTCAATCATGGCCACCTGGGCAGACATGCTACTGTTTCGATGATGACGGTTACCAGTCATAATATACTATTTTCTGCCAATTGCCCAATATTGTCTGCTAAGCACCCAGAAGAGGCCGAGGGCGATGCTGGGTGCTGGCGGACGTGGGGCTGGCAGACGTGGGGCTGCATTGCTACACAGCAGCAGCCCCTTGCCTTTTGGCAGATGATGGCATATTATGATTGGTACCCGTCATCGTCATACTGGTATGGCTGTCACTCATGCTGCAGCGTCGGCTGCCACCTTAAGATGTAAAAAATAGATTTATTCTGTGTTCATTTGCTTCCCCTTCCTCCGTGAAATCAACGGCCTGCTAAGCCCAGGGTTTCCAGTTTAATCTTTGGGGGGACCATTCTGTGTGACAGTTGTTTGTGTTTCTCCCTGTTCCTGTACCTGTACGCCATGTCGTCACTCGGCCCTCCCTCCCTCCCGCCCTCCTTCTCCTGGTCCATCAGATACTACTTTCGCGCCTTTTTTCTGACCAGGCGCCATAGCTAGCACTGGGATCATGGAGCCCGCTCAGATCACCGCGGCAATTATGAGCACTATGAACACCACGCGCATTGTCCTGGAGTATATGCAGAGCCAGAACATGCCAAGGCGAAACCCGGACCAGGCGAGGAGGCGATTGCAGCGCGGCGACGAGAGTGATGAGGAAATTGACATGGACACAGCCCTCACACAAGGTACGGGCCCCAGCAATGTGGAAATCATGGTGTCACTGGGGCAGGTTGATACCGTGGAACGCCGATTCTGGGCCCGGGAAACAAGCACAGACTGGTGGGATCGCATCGTGCTGCAGGTATGGGACGATTCCCAGTGGCTGCGAAACTTTCGCATGCGTAAGGCCACTTTCATGGAACTTTGTGACTTGCTTTCCCCTGCCCTGAAACGCCAGGATACCAAGATGAGAGCAGCCCTCACAGTTGAGAAGCGAGTGGCGATAGCCCTGTGGAAGCTTGCAACGCCAGACAGCTACCGGTCAGTCGGGAATCAATTTGGAGTGGGCAAATCTACTGTGGGGGCTGCTGTGATCCAATTTGCCAGGGCAATGAAAGACCTGGTGATAGCAAGGGTAGTGACTCTGGGCAACGTGCAGTCAATAGTGGATGGTTTTGCTGAAATGGGATTCCCAAACTGTGGCGGGGCCATAGACGGAACCCATATCCCTATCTTGTCACCGGAGCACCAAGCCACCGACTACGTAAACCGCAAGGGGTACTTTTCAATGCTGCTGCAAGCCCTGGTGGATCACAAGGGACGTTTCACCAACATCAACGTGGGATGGCCAGGAAAGGTACATGATGCTCGCGTCTTCAGGAACTCTGCTCTGTTTCGAAAGCTGGAGGAAGGGACTTTCTTCCCGGACCAGAAAGTGACCATTGGGGATGTTGAAATGCCTATCGTGATCCTTGGGGACCCAGCCTACCCCTTAATGCCATGGCTCATGAAGCCGTACACAGGCAGCCTGGACAGGAGTCAGGACCTGTTCAACTACAGGCTGAGCAAGTGCCGAATGGTGGTGGAATGTGCATTTGGACGTTTAAAAGCGCGCTGGCGCAGCTTACTGACTCGCTCAGACCTCAGCGAAAAGAATATCCCCATTGTTATTGCTGCTTGCTGTGCGCTCCACAATATCTGTGAGAGTAAGGGGGAGACCTTTATGGCGGGGTGGGAGGTTGAGGCAACTCGCCTGGCCGCTGATTACGCGCAGCCAGACACCAGGGCGGTTAGAGGAGCACAGCAGGGCGCGGTGCGTATCAGAGAAGCTTTGAAAACGAGTTTTGTGACTGGCCAGGCTACTGTGTGAAACTTCTGTTTGTTTCTCCTTGATGAACCCTCCAACCCCCCCCCCCCCACCCGGTTCACTCTACTTCCCTGTAAACCAACCACCCCACCCCACCTCACCCTCCCCTCCCCTCCCGCTTGCAGAGGCAATAAAGTCATTGTTTTTTCACATTCATGCATTCTTTATTAGTTCCTTACAGAGGTAGGGGGATAATTGCCAAGGTAGCCTGGGATGGGTGGGGGGGGAGGGATGGAAAAGGACACACTGCATTTTAAAACTTTAACTCTTATTGAAGGCCAGCCTTCTGATGCTTTGGCGATCATCTGGGGTGGAGTGACTGGGTGGACGGAGGCCCCCCCACCGTGTTCTTGGGCGTCTTGGTGAGGAGGCTATGGAACTTGGGGAGGAGGGCTGTTGGTTACACAGGGGCTGTAGCGGCGGTCTCTGCTCCTGCTGCCTTTCCTGCAACTCAACCATACGCTCGAGCATATCACTTTGATGCTCCAGCAGACGGAGCATTGCCTCTTGCCGTCTGTCTGCAAGCTGACGCCACCTATCGTCTTCAGCCCGCCACTTGCTCTGTTCTTCCCGCGATTCAGCCCGCCACCTCTCCTCTCGTTCATATTGGGCTTTTCTCATCTCCGACATTGACTGCCTCCACGCATTCTGCTGTGCTCTATCAGCATGGGAGGACATCTGCAGCTCCGTGAACATCTCGTCCCTCGTCTTACGTTTTCTCTTTCTAATGTTCACGAGCCTCTGCGAAGGAGAAACATTTGCAGCTGGTGGAGGAGAAGGGAGAGGTGGTTAAAAAAGACACATTTTAGGGAACAATGGGTACACTCTTTCATTACAAGGTCGCATATTTCGGCTTGCAGGCAGCCATCGTAGGCCACAGTGTTTTGGCTTTTTTAACCTTCTTAACATGCGGGAAAGGTTGCAAACAGCAGCGCATTTCCCATATCAAGGATGAATTGGGTTGTCCATTTAAAATGGGGTTTCAATGTAAAAGGAGGGGGCTGCGGTTTCCCGGTTAACATGCGGCACAAACACAAGTAAACCACCCCCCCCACACACACACACACGATTCTCTGGGATGATCACTTCACCCCTCCCCCCCACCGCGTGGTTAACAGCGGGGAACATTTCTGGTCAGAAGAGCAGGAACGGGCGCCTCTGAATGTCCCCCTTAATAAAATCACCCCATTTCAACCAGGAGAGCTTTCTGGAGATGTCCCTGGAGGATTTCCGCTCCATCCCCATACACGTTAACAGACTTGCTTGCTTTTTTTTGTAATGTTTACAAATATTTACAAAGTTACACTCACCAGAGGTCTCCTGTGTGCCCTGAGGGTCTTGGGTGAGTTCAGGGGTTACTGGTTCCAGGTCCAGGGTCACAAACATATCCTGGCTGTTGGGGAAACCGGTTTCTCCGCTTCCTTGCTGCTGTGAGCTACCTACAGTACCTCCATCGTCATCTTCCTCGTTCCCCGAACCGTCTTCCCTGTGTGTTTCTCCAGTGAGAGAGTCATAGCACACGGTTGGGGTAGTGGTGGCTGCACCCCCTAGGATCGCATGCAGCTCCGCGTAGTAGCGGCAAGTTTGCGGCTCTGCCCCGGACCTTCCGTTTGCTTCTCTGGCTTTGTGGTAGGCTTGCCGTAGCTCCTTAATTTTCACGCGGCACTGCTGTGTGTCCCTGTTATGGCCTCGGTCCTTCATGGCCTTGGAGATCTTTTCTAATACTTTTCCATTTCTTTTACTGCTACGGAGTTCAGCTATCACTGCTTCATCTCCCCATATGGCGAGCAGATCTCGTACTTCCCGTTCGGTCCATGCTGGAGCTCTTTTGCGATCCTGGGAGGACTCCATGACGGTTACCTGTGCTGATGAGCTCTGCGTGGTCACCTGTGCTCTCCACGCTGGGCAAACAGGAAATGAAATTCAAACCTTCGCGGGTCTTTTCCTGTCTACCTGGTCAGTGCATCTGAGTTGAGAGCGCTGTCCAGAGCGGTCACAATGAAGCACTGTGGGATAGCTCCCGGAGGCCAATAACATCGAATTCCGTCCACACTACCCCAATTCCGACCCGCAAAGGCCGGTTTTATCGCTAATCCCCTCGTCGGAGGTGGTGTAAAGAAACCGGTTTAAAGGGCCCTTTAAGTCGAAAGAAAGGGCCTCGTTGTGTGGACGTGTCCAGGCTTAATTCGGTTTAACGCTGCTAAAGTCGACCTAAACCCGTAGTGTAGACCAGGCCTCAGCTGGCCAGATTTGGCTGATTTGGGTTTTGTGCTCTGCAAGGAGATTGGAATGCAGCAGACAATGTCACCCATTACCTGCTACAGGCTTGTTTGTTATGGATCGCCTTAGCTTTGCCCATACTACAATGCATCTTCAATCTTGGGACCTGTATTTCAGCCACGATGCTATGTCTCTGTTTAGTAAGGAGATAGGGCAGTATGACTTGGTCTGTTTCATCTTTGCTAGTTTTTGTTCATGACAGTTAAGGATGGCAAGCACCATAGGAAGGAGTATGTAACAAAGTCATGGACTGCAGACACTGAATGTTGCCAGCTTGCATGATTTTGTTGTGACTCTTGCGATATTTGGTATCTTTTCTTAAAGCACCAGCTCCTGAAGACTGGTGTCTGTGTGAAAATATCAGCTTTCATTTAAAAATAAAAAAAGACAAATTATTCCGTAAGTGCTGGTTTCTATCTGCATTGCACTGTGCTTTCCATGTGTCTGAGACTGGAGAATTCTTGCAAGTAGTGTCCATTGGTCTGTGCCTGAATGCTCGACCTTGCTCTTCTCATGTTCTATGTCGAGGGTACAAGGGGTGGTTGGATCCACCGCCTCTCTAGTTCCTTCTTACCACCACATGGCCTGAGTCAGCATCCTCCCAATGTCCAGAGCTTCTCCTTTTTATCTTCAAGTCTGTAAATATTTCAGAGTTTTAAACAAGCTGTTTTAAACAAACTGAAGAAGAGGTCTATGTAAGCTCAAAAGCTTATCTCCCTTATCAACAGAAATTGGTCTAATAAAAGATATTACCTTACCCATCTTGTCTCGCTAATATCCTGGAAACAACATGGCTACAACACTGCATGCAAAGTTTTAAATGGTTATTTTTCCTCAGTATAGTTAGTGTTAGTCCTTTTTATACTATATTTAGTAATAGATGGAACTCCCTAACCTCCCTGGTATGGGACTTAGATTATGCCAGGGACACCAGCCTTTAAAAACTGTCTCTTGTCCCTACTCTTTCTCATTTAGTGACGACCACCAGTACTGCCTTTACTGTCTCTGAGAAGCTCCTATCTGTGCTAAGTGCAATATCTGTCACTCTTTCCCATGTGGACTTGTAGGCACAAGAACTCTGGCTTAAGAAACATTGCATGGAGAAAGCAATGAGGCCTCAGTTGGACTCAGACTGGGGAGCTCTCCCTGTACGTTGTCCATAAGCATTTTACCACCAATGCTCTTATGAACCACCCATCTCCCATATCAACCCATGCTCCCCTGGCCAAGAGGTACTTTTGACAAGATGTTCGGGAGTTGTAAACCAATTTTCATGCCATCCCCAAGTCCACTTTGGTGGCCACCTGGGACTTTTTTTTCTCCCCATCTGGAGGACAACAATAGAGAAGTGGGTGCTGGATATCATCCATTCCAGCCATACCATCAAGTTTCTGTCCCCATTTCCTTCAAAGCTCTTTAGGACCATTCTCAAGATGAGATCCTTCTGTATATAGAAGCGGTCAACTTATGGAATTGGTGTATCAGGAAATATATATCCCTATCAACAGTGCACTTTACAGGAGACCAAAATTCACAGGCCGACAGCGTCTGTGGGCACTTCACCATTAACCATGAATGGGCATTACATGATTCAATGGTGAACAACATTTCACTCAGTGGGGAACCTCTACTTGGGACCTGGTCACCTACCAGACAAACAAGAAATGCAATATATACTGCGCCAGGGGAGCTCAAGGCCTGTCCTGAGAGGTGATTATGTGCTATTCCCATGGAAAGACCATTTGAACTATGCCTTTCCTACCATCTCGCTGCTACTTCGGGTTCTTTGGAAAATTCAACGGGGTGGATCACAAGTCATCCTCATCACAATTAAATAGCTCCGACAGTTCTGGTTCCCAAATCTCCTACAAATGTGAACTTGCCCACTCATCAGCATTCTGCCCTTTCTGGATCTCTCGATGCATGAGAATGGTACGGTTAGACACCCCAACTCAGATGTTTTTCATCTCACAGCTTGGTATTTGGATAGGTGTTGAACCTACAATGTTCCTTCTCTGAAACTGTGCACACTATTCTTAATAATAGCAGAAAAGACTCCACCAGAAAAAGTTATTTAGTCAAGTGGAAACATTTCTCTGATGGGCTCAGCAAGACCATATATCTCTAGAGTCAGCAGATATTCCTGTTATCTTGGATTACCTCCTTATTCATACGGGTCTTTCCCTTAACTCCCTACAGGTTCACTTGGTGGAAATCAGTGCACCACCCACCAACAGAGGACTATTCTGTCTTTACTCACCCAGTAATGTCTAGGATCCTAAAAGGTTTAATCAGAATCTTCCCACCAGTAACAAAGAAAACTCCTTAACTTTGTGCACTCACTAATTCACCCCATCTGTCAATGCAGATAGCCTTCCTAATTGCCATCAATTCAACCAGAAGGATAGGTGAACTTGGGATGCTAATGGCAGACACACCCCTGCCCATACACACTATTCCATAACGACAAAGTTTTGCTACAACTGCACCTGAAATTCACCCCAAAGTAGTTTCAGAATTTCACACTAATCAATCTATTCGCTTACCTGTGTAATTTCTGAAGCGCCATGCTACGAACGGAAAGAAAAGTCTTCATTCTCTTGAGATGAGAAGAGCTTTGGCATTTTGCCCACAGAGAATGAAACAGATCAGAAAGTCACCTAGATTGTTGCTGTAGTGGAATGAGTCCGAGGATGCACTGTTTCCTCTCAGAGAATCTCTTAAGTGGATTTCTATTTGTATCCTTTATCAGTTGGCACATCCGCCTCCCCAAAATGGAATAAGGGCTCACTCTACAAGAGCACAGGCAAACTTCGTAGCATCACTTCACAAGGTATCCCTGCTTGATATTTCCAAGGCAGTAACATGGAGTTACATCCATGCGTTCACGAGACATTATACCTTTGTCTAAACCTCCGCCTTTGACTCATGCTTTGGGATACAGGTTCTCCAAACAGTCATATCATTTGCATCCTCAAACTCTCCTCCTCTTAGAGCACTGCTTGTCAGTCACACACAGTGGAATACGCATAGGGACCAGCACTCAAAGAAGAAAGGGAAGTTACTTACCCTTTGTAACTAATTGACCCTTCTTTCAAGAATTCTCCAGTCACAGGCACAGGGAGCACATGTGTACCCACTGTGGAATACAGATACGGATCACACATCTCAAAGAACTCTAGTTTAAAAAGCTAAATTAGTTCCCTTTTCTAGCCCTCACAGTTGTGGAGAAATGCCTGGAAGAGTGAATCAGGCGCATCGTAAAGGCTTAGAAGCCAGAGGCAAATAAAAAGAACCCAAAATGTATTACTTTTTAAAAATCTCATGATTTTTAAGCCAGTTTTATGATTTTGGGGGGACGGGGGGATTCATGATTTTTGAATGCTGAGGATTAGCAATACTGCAGACAAAAGGCACAAGTTTAATTACTAAGCAAATCACATGCACAGACTTGGTTAGCAGGGACCCAAACTCTGGCTTTTCAGTTTTAAAAGCTGCCTCTGCCACTGAGGCTGCAGGAGAGTTCCCTTAGCTGACAGAGAGGTATCTCCCTTATTCTTTCTGTGGGCCAGCAACTAGAAGCAATAAACACAGACTATAGCACGGGAGTCAAGAAAGCAGGCCTGAATGTTAATAGTGATTCAGATAATTATTTCTTCGCATGGGGCTAGCCAAGGTCAAATATTCATCCATAACTGGATCTTTGCTGGAGGGTTAGGAGATAAAAGCTTGAGAAATCAACTGTACTACATACCAGTTCAACATGGGATTAGAAATTAATCTCAAATCACTTTAGGTATTGAAATATATTGACACTCTTTCTTCCCCATCAAATTCTATGCCTGTATCTTTGACTCTACAAAGCCTGAATAAGTTAACAGTATGGAAATCCTTTTGATAAGGTCATGTCAGTTCCCTGAGTAATGCTCATGGTAGTCTGATCAAACAAAACAAAACTGGTTTGTAGCTGCTGAGCATATGTAAAGTAACATTAAGGAAGAGTTATTATTCAGGTTAAATGTGAGATGGAATGAAATAAAATTGATTTTCTAACCTATTTAAGAGCATAACAGATGACAGATGTGATGACTTAATTTTCATTTAGGTTATCTTGGGGGATTTATTTTTAATTTGAGACTGTTTGAGCTAGCCCTCCAAACCTGATCTTAGAAGGACTCAACTTGTTTGTTTTGAATAGGCAGAGTAGTTTCTCTCTTCCTGCATGTGTTTAAAATGTGTAAAGTTTTAAAACCAGTCTTTAGATTCTGCACTGTTTGAATGAAAGTGTTTTTTTGTTTTTTGTTTTTTTAAAAATAAGACAGCTATGGATGCTCTTTGATTTGCAACAAAATCGTAGGACGTATTTGTGAGCAGTCAGATTTAACATGATATCATCATTTACACCAGAGCTTCTTAACTGAGGGTCATCGTGGCCCCCGGGGTGTTGTAAACAGGTGGGGGGAGAAAGAGAGGAGACACGACTGCCCTGATCTCATTTTATTAAATGGGATGGGAGTCCCAACTGCATGAGAAGTGGGTTCTGGGCAGGGCCGGCTCTAGGATTTTTGCCGCCCAAAGCAAAAACAATTTTGCCCCCCCTCCCCCCGTTCTTTAATTACCCCACCCCCAGCCCGCCTCAACTCCGCCCCTTCCCCAAATCCCCAGCCCTGCCTCCTCCCCCCAGGCTCTCAAGCCTGGGAGGGAGGGGGAGCAGCAGCGCGCGAAATGGCCGCTCAGGATCTCCCCCTCCCTCCCAGGTTTGAGAGCCTGAGAGGGAGGGCGAGTAGCGGCGCGTGAATCAGCTGTTTCGCGCGCCGTGGCAGCAGCAGCGGAGGTGAGCTAGGGCGGCCGGGGCACATTTTTAGGGGCGGCATTCTGGCGCCGGCTATGCCGCCCCTAAAAATGTGCCGCCCCAAGCACCAGCTTGTTTTGCTGGTGTCTAGAGCCAGCCCTGGTTCTGGGGCAGTCCCAGTATGGTAGTTTCTTGTTTAGACACCCTCATGATATACATTCCAAAACTAAAATCTGGCTTTCAAAAACCAACCTATTTTCATCATTTGGCATTTTTCTTCTCTCCCACTCCTTCTCTTTCCCTTCTTTTTCCTCTCTTTTTCAGTGACATTGACAATTTTTAGTTTTGGTTTTTCATTGAAAAACTGGGGGAAAATTCAAAATTTCCTGCAAAAACCAACTATCTTTTCCAACCAGCTCTACTTTTCTTAGGGCATAATTCTACTTTGTGTGACTATTGTTTTGCTTATATGTATAAATTTCTTTTTCTCATCTTCTCATTTAGAAAAAGGATAGTTTGATTGAAACTTACTCTATATCATTTGGCACAGTACGAAAAGTTTCCACTGTTCCATTAAATTGCTCTTCTTGTATAAAAGCAAATGAAAGAGGTTGAGGGAGGGAAAGTTCTCAGCTCACACAAAACAAAGTCAGCATGTTAAAACAGGGAAACTTGGCTTCTCTCCTTAGTGTCCATTTAAATCAATGTCTAACATTGTTCTTACAACTTCTTAATTTTTGCCAATTGGAAAACCACCGTATCCTGTTGTACTTTGGTTGTTGATATAATCTTCTGTTTCATTTTCAACTGGAGAAGAGCAGTAGAGAGGGAAGTCCTCAGAAATATCAAATTACTTTTGCCTTCACATGCAGCTTAAGCAAGTTATATTGAATGCCAAATGGAATTGGATAACAAGTGCAGTGTGAGATCTTACAGAATTAACCAGTCCATTAAATTGCACGTCTGCTTTGAAAATGTCTAAAAATGACGTCTCTTTTCTCAATAGATTGGCCTCCTCTTTGTATCAAGACTTTCAAGAGTCATATCAGCTTACTGTGGTAGCAAAATTATTTTACTGCCTTACTCCTGGTAGCCCTACAGATCCAACACACCTAAGAAATAGGGAGCTGGATCTGTTCTTCTTGTGCATCAGTAACAGAATTATTTATTAAGTTCCAACCCGTTACTCCTTTGAAAATCTGTTGAATGTAATAGGATTGCACAGGTGTCATTGAGGCTTAATTTGGCCTGCCAAATCTGATGGTGATGTTTATGAAGGACAGACTCTATCTAGACTCTCAGAGCCAGGCTGATATTGCATGGCTGACAGTTGGATAAAATATCTTTTTACTTTATCTGAGCACATTTGATAGGGAACTCACTGAAAGACAATAAACCTGGCACCCAGGAGTGTCATTTTTACAGTCACCTTAGAGCAAAACCCCACTTTACATTAGATGTACAGTACTGTGCATTCATATTTTGGAGTATCAAATTATTTGAAGTATATATTTATACAGATCAAGGATTCATTTCACTGCTAGCATAAGCATCATTGTAACATCATTGAACTAAATGAAGTGCCTAATTCTGCACACTGAGATTTGGCTATTTCGCTGCCTTTTAAAAGAGAAAGCACCGTAAAACATTTAATTTTCTATATTGCATCCTGTTTAAACTGTTTTGCTTAATGCACAGCAACAAACAAATATAACAAACCTTTACACACTTTCAGCTTTCCAAAAAGGTTGCTTCTAGTTCAGCAGGTTAGAGTTAATTGTGCTTACAGGACAGAAAGATAATCTACAATAAATACATTGTATTGAGAGAGTGGAAAGACTTTTTCACAGCCCAAAATGTGCTGAACACAAAAATGGTTAAAATCAGTGATAACAGGGAGAAAGACACACCCCTGGCTGAGCCATACAGTTCAGGAGACAGCATCCACTCATTCACAGCTGTATCCAATCAGCACAGCCGTGCACCGTGAGTGAAGAGAGAATGAGGGGGGCCTGATGAAGAGAGTGGGAGCTGACAGGATTTGGTTCAACTTGATACAAAATGAATGAGCTACCATTCCCAGGAGTATTCAGCACAGGTCGTTGAAGTACAAGTACATGGCTGGATCCAAGAGCAGTTTGCATCATCTGTACATTTAACAGTTCCAGGCAGGGCATTGAGTTGGGTGGTTGTATCTGACGTGCTTGGCATTAAAATCCTGTTTGCTGCAATAAAAAAGGTAAGAAACTTAAAAAAGAAAAAAAAAACCCAACCAAACCCAACCCTACTCCTCCTATCATATACACCACAATGGAAACATAGTAGTAGCCTTTGTCTCTCACTGTATTTTCAGAGTGTGGTCCATTAGTTTAAAGATCCTGTGTAGCTGCCTGCAAGGCAAATGACAGCTTCTAGTGTGACAAAGGCAAGTCAGGTTTCTTTTCTCAAGAGCTGACACTTAACAACCTTCAGAAAGGCATTGTAGCAGAGATGTGGGAATATATGGTATGCTGTAAGTATTTGTTGCTTCTCCCCTCCCCCCCTCCTTCCCCTACAGATGTTGCTCATTTGAGCGGTAAACTGATGAACATAGCTTAGACCTTGAGATGCTCGATAGATTCATTGGTCAGTGTTCAGTTCAGAATTCCTGTTCCTAAACTGGCTGCGATTGCTGGCTTCATAGTAACCTGCCTAAATCTGTGTGTAATTCTGTTGTGCCTGGGCATAATTTGTTTTTATTGCCAGTGCTGGGTTAATAGGCAAAAAGATGGAATAACAGTAAATTGCAGAAGGCTCATTTGCAAAGGATGACATAAATCTGCGTTTGCTACTGCATATGTATAGTGCCTATGTAATTTTCTTGATAACCCACAGCTAACCATTATCCTGTTTTTCAATAGATCTTTGACAATGGAGATTATTCATTTCTAATTCATGAGTCTTTGATTTTGAAATTTTATAGAGCTTCATAAAGAGTGAACATTTCATAAAGATGGAAGAACCATAACCCCATCAAATTCTTGGTAGACATTAATGTACAGTATATGTGAGACGGTTTATGGCTCTTTTGACAGAAGAAGAAACTTAAATGATTTAAACGTTATGTATTAGCTTGGGTGCTCGGGGATGAATCTGTGCTTCCTCAAGCCTATCTGTATTCCCGAAGAATTTGAAACAGGGTGAATTTCATTGATTTGATAATTGCTATAGAGCTGTGAATCCTCATTATAATATTGGGTAGGGGGGAAGGAAAGGCAAACATTAATCCTTTTTTCCCCCCCCGCCTCCGCTTAACTCAGCAGTGTTACTCTTCAGTTGGGTTTGTAACATTAGTTTGTTTTCCTAATATCTGTGCTAATTTTTGTTTCCTCAGTGTAAAGGGTATTAAGCATTTCTGAGGTTTGATTTAGTGCAATAAAACATGCAGAGAGGCTTTTCTCTCTAAACTATGACTTTAATTACTTTTTTGTAGCTGTTACTTCATGATTGACATAATTTTAATAACTTTGGGTGGGAGGGGTACTGTTGTTTATCCCAAAAACATTTCTTAAGAGAAGAGCTAGTTTTAAATTGTTTATTTGTAAAATGATAGCTTTATTTCCGTAACTTGGATCTTTCTAATAATAATATTGGTTTGGTATATCTGAAAAAAACAAAGCTATATGGCAGCGATGAATAAAAATTTATGTTCAACAATAAACAAAAATAAGCACACCTATAAATGTTTTAAATATTTCTCAGTTGTATTATTAATTAGAAGGCCCAAACAGCAATTGAAACTGTGTGAATTAATATTTAGGTGATTAAGTATGGATTGATAGACTAAACAAATTCTTGGAACTGTTACAATGTTGTGTAAACCTATTCAGCAAGGTTTTTCCGGAGCTGTTATGCTTTAAGGTAATGAATAAAAACTACATATAGTAGTAGACCAAATTCTGATCTCATTGACACCAGTGTAATTCCAGAGTAACTGCACTGATTTAAGGGATTTACATGGCTTTAATCCAAATTTACTACACCAGTGTCACAGAGTGCAGAATTTACTCCATTGTATTTTGAGAGGCCTCTTGAGAACCCTTATTTTTTGGCTGAAACTGGTCCATGTCAGATTTAAACGCATCAGTTTAAACCAGGAAATAAAAATCCATGAGATATAATCAGTTTGGTTTCTCCGTTATGGGATGTAATTAACAGATCTTTGAAATTAGTATTTGATACCTGACAAAGAAACCAACACTAATAATTTTGATTGTATTCTGTGGAATGGAGGTTTTGTCTGATTAATGCCTATACAGATTTCTAAAATAGCTGACTGAAAGGAAATGTGTTTTATGATTGAATCTGCTAATCTGTCAAAAATAACACCTTCGCCATCTGAAATGGCGTTCTGCTGTATTGGGGAAAGGTTGTCTGCTATTCCTTGTTAATTCTTTTTCTGCTGCCGAGACCCATTTATTTCCCCTAACAACCCACACTTTTTATGGTCTGGTCATATTTAATTACAGAGTTTCTTAGGAGACAGGAAGCAATGCTATTCTATTATGTGGTGAATTCTGGTTGTATTGGGTGACCTTAGGCAGATGGAAGTACCTTAGATGTCAGATGATATGCTCATGTATCTAGAAGTGCACTAACTGCTTCATTTGAGGCCCTGCATTCAATTTCTATAACTTAGGAACTGTGGTTGAGGGGAAATCCGAAAAAATGCTGGAGTAATCTTATACTGTTGTTCTGTAATTATTAACCTAGGGAATTTTTGGTTTATAGAGGCCCAGCAGAGGAGTAGTTATGCCACATCAAGTATCAATCTGATTTAGCACCCAAACTACCATTCTGACTTTGCTGCCTTGATGCAGTCTTTAAGTATAGAATTAATTCATTGTTTCATTTTGTTTTTTTAAGTGATTTACAACGTGTGTCAAACAGTTTGAGATATTTATTTTATTTTTAAAATAGAAACCCTGTAACCTACTCAAGCTCTATCTAGGATATGATTAAGAACATAGGGCCAGAACAAGATATCAATTTTTAAGCAGAAATCCCTGTTGCTTCCAGTGGGAATTTTTGCTGAAAAATCGATGGCACAATCTGGCCTGTAGTCAATCGGGGATTTTTACAGCAAGAGCTACAGCCATAGATTTACTTGATTTTAAAATTTGGTGGAGGGGAGAGCCCTGAGACACAGGGACAGATGCTCAGCTGCTGTAAATCAGTTTAGTTCCATCGACTTCAGTGGAAAGGATGAGGTTGAAGCCTGTGGAAAATAAGGTTAGAAAACAGCCTGACTTTATACTCACACACAAACAACAGAACAAACAAACAAAACTCTAAATCTCTGTTTTCTTTTAAATGCAAGCAAATTTATTTCCCAGACATGTAATAGATATAGTATGGGCATTAGCTGGTCTCTAAAGAAAAGCATTTTGTCCTGTGTTAAATTTTGAGAGAAATTTCCAAATACCCAGAGATAAAGGTTACATTGTTTCTTTTTTATTTGTTCTTTTATGTTCAGATGTTAAAGATTGAATCCATTTTGTATATGCATTTTGCTGCGTCAAACACTATGACGGTTCATAAACGTGGATTACAAAACCATAAAGATACGTTCTCTGTACTCCATAGGCTGGCTTTGGAGAAGTAGTGTATGAAGATGCACATTTATGGATTTAAGCAAATAAAATTTAAGAGCTTATAAATCCTCCAGTATTTGGAATTGCAGAGTATTTCAGTTTATCGGTATCTTTCTGGTAATGAGGTGCCCAGAATTGGAGGCAGTATTCCACGTCTGCTCGTAGAAGTTATATAGAGAAGGGACTGTAATCAGCTAGCTTTGGTCATTGACTTCCTTGGTGTTTGTGGCCCAAATATATATCAGCCCTTTTCACTGCCATATCACACCGCAAATGCAAACTCATGCCTAATATCCTTTCTGATTCAGAATTTACTGCTTTCCAGTTTTCTCCCTCTCATTATGGTCTGTGTTTCAGCTTATTCCTGCTTGAACCCTATAGGGCCCAATCCCATCTCCACGTCCCGCAGTTGTTCCTAGTCCTGCTGCTACTACCCTTTGGGCTGAGATGTTCCTCACCCCTGAGTTTAAAGGCTGAGGAAGCAGGGCAAGATCCTGCTGTTGTTTTGAAGGAGGGCTGACAGGCTATACATTCCAGATATTGGAAGATTACTTCTCAATCTCCTTGAAGACCGAAGATTGAGGGGAAGGGGAGGCAGTCAGCCACAGTCTAGAAGGAGTACATATCACTGGGCCAACTACTCAGAAGACGACAGAAGTTAATAAGGGTGGAAAGGTTGAGGAGGAAGAAGAGGGTATAATAAGCTGTAAGTGTTGTCTGAACTCACTCACTGCTGGAAATTATCAAGTGATAGGGCTTTTTTATTTACTACAGTGTGGTAGTTTTTTGAATGTCATTGTGTGAGAACATCAAAGAGATTATAAGGAGCCTCTGTAAAGCGTTATGGCTTGGTTAAAGGCTGGGGCAAGGAGACTGAAGTTTGAGTCCTAAATCTTTATTTGATCAAAGATGTTACTGTACACAATAGTGCCCGTTTTTTGCAGTGTAGTTAATACTATGCAGCATCACAGTCTCACATTTTACCATGGATTGTCTTTGTCTACTATATGTAAAGAGCAGATGGTAGAGAGGGTAGTAAAAATGTAAGAATAAATATAGAACCAGAAAAAAGAAGAACAGGAGTACTTGTGGCACCTTAGAGACTAACAAATTTATTAGAGCCAGAGACATTTAAAGGGTTAGTTAAACATAATTAGGGCCATGATCTGCCATTGATCTATAGGTGTTCTGCACAAAAGACAATGAGAAGGTATGGTCTTATTTTCAGTGTATTTAATATACTGATAATCTAATGAGCTACCATATTCTTTATTCAATCTTCTTTGCTTTACCAAAGAAGTCTGCATAATTAAACTTCATTATACAGAAAAAACACTTTTCTCCCTCAGATGCTGTGCAGGAAGCTATCAGCTTGTCCTGATATTTCTGTAAAAGTAGTTAGCAAAGTACTGTTCGTGTTCCCTATATGTGTATTATTTTTAAAGCAAATGTGTATCTAAATGGACATGCAACCTTCAATAAAAGATGTTCTCGGTTGTCAACAACTGACAGTAATTAACAATTATTGTTAAGTGGGAGAACGAAAAGCACTTAGGTGAACCTAGGGTTTGGTTATCTTTTTAAGCATGCTGTTGCCATATTCACCTTTTCTAACTGTGCTTAGCGATCTAATTGTGCATCCAAATGTAGCTGACACATTACATGTGGTGTCATGATTTATTTTAAAAAATGAATGTGTTTCCTACCTTAAAAAACGAATTATTGAGAAACAGCCAGTTTTGAATTTTTTAGGGGGAGGGAAAGGGGAAGTCATTTTGAAAATCTCTATATATGAAAAATGAATAGTTCTTTAAGTAGTTTAGTAGTTTACCCTTATCACTTTTCAGTTTATTAGGGGCACAATCATTTGAGATACAGTGTAGATTTGATAAATATCCTTAATATCTGGAGGAGCCAAAAGAGGATTTAGAGCAAAACATAAATTATTTAATATTTTAACCACTTTCTTGGTAGCTTATTGGTATTAATAGCATTCTCTATAGACTGATCCGGCAATCCTTAGCAAGTGAAACTCCCATTGACTTTGTCCATAAAGTGTTTAGGGTCAGGCCCTTAAAACTTAACCAGTAAGTAATATGGAATACAGTATTTCTGTCATTTCTTTTTAAATTGTTCTTCCCCTCTCTCACTAATGATTTTCCTCACAATCCTGCCTCCTTCCCCATTTATTTCTCCATTTTGCCCCAAAGTCCTCTCATTGATGCCTTTGCCTCCCAGAGCTGTGGCAAACCATATTAGAATTTGTCTTTTGCCACTACAATTAGTTCCTTTACCCTCAGGTTGCTGACCTCCATAGCTAAATAATGCTTAGGCTTGATCTCTAAGTTGGATATTTTATAGCTGTGATCAGAAGTAGCTTTACATCAATCCCTTTTATAAGAATTGAGTTACAAAATCGAGGGAAAATAAGCTAATGCCACTCAATCATCTACTCTGCTTCTGCTCATGTTCCATGGAGGACCTCTACTGGAAGAAGATTCTACGTCAACAGTATCATTCCTCCTCCACCCTACCTCTCTCACCTTTACTCCTTCCTTGGTCCCCAATATGAGTTCTTCTCCTGGAGCTCCACAGAGTCAGGATTCCATAGGTTTTACGACTGGGATATGAAGGGATGGAGCCTCAATGACGTTATCCTCTGAGGGCTTTGCAGATTTTGATCTGAAATCCAATTGAGACTTAATGCTGCTTGAAAACAGCTGCTGGCGGTTACTGCCAATGACAGCCCAGCTTCTCCAGAGGGAAGCAGCAACTCAGAGTCTTTCTCTGAACAGGATGGTCCTTTCCCTAGGGATCCGTAGGGTTGGAAGTCTGCAGCTTCTTCCTCCTCAGTGGGTCCCTTAATCTCTTCCCTCAAGGGTATGATGTGTCAGAAATTCTGCATAGGGATCCTTGCAGAGTTTCTTGGATCTCTTCTCACCCTCCCATGGGTATGTTTGTGGGAAGGCATGATTTGCTCCTTTTTAAAGTCAATCCCCTCTGTATGGAATACAGTATACTCCTGTTTATCCGAAACCCTATTATCCGTTCCTCGACATTATCCCAGTCCCTTCCTTGTCCCCCATTTATCTCATGCAGGAGGACAAGGAAGGGATTCAGATAATGCAGAGATTCAGATACTAGAGCAGAGATCCCTGGTGTGGACTGAAAGGAGGAGGAGGAGGACAAGATGGCTACCCTGCTGCCGAATGGCTCTAGCAGCAGTGCAGGGAACCCTCAGCAGCCCCTCTGTCAGGGGAGTGAGTGAGCGGGACTGTGGCAGTGCAGCTGCAGAGGGCCAGTGACATCCGATCCCTGCAGGTGCAAGGTGCCAGGAAGGTTCTGGTCCAGGAGTGATGAGCAGAGACCCCTGACCAGGACTGCAAGGAGGAGGATGAGCTCCCAGCTATGGGGAAGCCCATCCTGCTGCTGAATGTTCCTGTTCTCTCAATTAGCTGAACTCAGTTACTTGAATAAAATCTGTATCCCCCATGCTATTCAGTTAATTGGGACTATACTGTACATAGAATACTACATGTAGAATACTACATGCAAAATTCTTCACAGCTGCTCTTATAGCATCATAGCTAAAGCTGAGCTGGTCAATTCATTCTAAACATCTGCTTTCAGGCACTTACAACCTTCTGTGGAATCTGCCATTTGAACTGGAACTTACCATGTTTGCTTTTAGCTTTGGGGTGAATTTTTCTGAAAAATTTAAAGAGAATTCATTCAGCCATATCTGAGCTATCCAAATGTGAAAGAAACACATAGGCAGATACAGTCTTTTGTGTGTGAATTAATTCGTAGGTTACAAGACGTGCTCAGTCGCTGCACAGACACATAGGATTCATTTGAAAACTATAATAAGGAATTCTAGTGATTAAAATGAGACTTGGTCCCTCTTGACTTGTTTGTACTTTACCATTTTAGAGAGTTCCATGGTGGGAATCCCACTCATTTATTGTTGGCTGAAACAAATTAAACAACCTATTATTTTTGCCACCCTTTACTGGTTTTCCTTTTACCTTTTTTCTTTCCCTTCCAGGCTTTCTGCTACAATGGTATTATCTTATTAAAATATGATGTGAAATTTCATGTTGCATAATGGTAGAAGAATTAACAGATTCAGTTTCAAGGACTTACATACCAGCAGATCAAAAATTTTGCATCCAATTCCCTTAAGTATGTTTAAATTTTGCTCTATCCAAGAGGCACCTTTTTCTTTGTTTTTTTCCCCTATGTGTTGTTTAAAATGGAAAACAATCTAAATTTTGGGTCTGAGACACAACTTGAGTGCACCTTTCACATGAAATTAAAATTAGGGGTAATTAACAGAAAATTCAGAATTATAAGCATTTTTACCTTTCACATTTTTAATTAGAAACATATTGATTATTTTTCAGATGAAATGTGCATTATTTTTCTTCTGTGATAGATTAAACCCTGAGAGAGACTAGATATTTTTTTCTTTCAATTTTTGAAATTCTGGGTCACTGAACTATTACCATGGTCATTGTATATAGTTGGAAGTCTTTTTGATATTAAAAACATTAAGAGCTAATTCAAATCTCTGAATTGTTAAAAGGGTTTTGATGAGCACACTGAGGTTCCTGTTATGTGTGTAAAGCCAGCGGGAAACAATCAATAAATTATAGCACTGTGTAGATGGGGAAGAGGAATGGGCGGAATCATTGATGATTGGAGAGAGGGATAAGGCTAGTAGATGGAATCCACTGCTGTTGGATGTTGAAGAGGGGTCCCTCCTGAATCCCACCGAGATGCTCCTAGAATCTCCTCCCCATAACAATGTTGCTGATTCAAACCCTTCCATTTTAAAATTGCAGTGTGCAGCTCAAGGAACATATTTTCCATTCATAATCAAATACAGATTTTCTTCTCAACTTCATTGCCCTCAGTGGCCACAACGTAGCACCTGAAGGGCCAAGTAAGTTCCAGTGCCACAGGTTGGAAGCTGCTGTCTATCTATTGAAGGATATAACACTGAATCTGATGATCCTGGAAATGAAACATTTTTCAATGACATCATCAAAATACAACCACAAGGATAATTTAAATCCCTGTATCGAGCTTTGTAGCAGCTCTTCAACATCTGCTTCATTCAAGAGCAATCTGTTTATTTTCAATATGGAAAATAGGGCAGAGATCAATTTCTGATTATGCTTTAAAAGCAACTGAGAGGAAGACTGGAATGTAATAAAAAGTTGCAACCTTCTTTTTATACTGGCAGTTTTGCCCTCTATGTAACACATAAAGAACAATTTAAAGAATGAAGTCTGGATATGTTCTTCCAGGCAGATTTAAACTTCTAGGTCCACAAGTAAATGCTGTGAGTGAAGAAACAGAAGAAAAATGACCTATAATGACTACAGGTTTATCATATGGGGAGGGAGGAGGAAATGCATTTGTGCTTAATGCTATCAATTCTACATGTGAAAAGAAAACTGCAAACTATTCTGTTCCAGTTGCTGATTATCCCATCCAACAAGTCAGGAAAGTATGACAAGAAAGTCTTTGCCACTTTCTCAGATAGTAAAAATGAAATGAAAAGAAGGTGCAAACTCCTCAGGTGCATTCATCCTAAATTTCTGTTGTATGGATGTTAAGCACACTACTCAAGCCTCATTGAGAAAGTAGTAAGATGGAACACAGTCCTAAAGCACATTGCGGAAGTTCACGTGTCCTTCCACAGCTACCTTTAATATCATAGTTGGTTATTTGAAAAAAGATGATTTATTTCCCCCTGCTTCACACTGACACTTGGTGAAACTATCAGGAAGATTGTTTCTACATTTTGCATTCAACTACCTCAGTGTCACATATAGAGGTACTATAACCTCTCATCTCCTACTTGATACTATTCTATTTATACATCCAAGAATTGCATTAGTGCTTTTGGCCACAGCATTGCAATAGGAGCTCCTGTTCATTTGATTACCCACCGTGACCCCCAAGTCTTTGTCAGAGTCACTGCATCCCTCATCCTGTAAGCATGGCCTACATTTGGCCATATGTCTAATGAATACAACAGAGTATTACCACAGATAATGCTGAAGAAAAAGAGAGACACCAATTTAGAGGGAAAGTGACAAAATGGCATCTAAATAGTAAACATCTATCTTAATATGCATACATGCAAATATCTGATTTGTACACGTGCATTGAGTTAGGCATCCACAAACCTAACCTAAAACCTGGCCTAAAATGCATATGCAGGCCCCTCTGAAAATCCTAAATTCATTTTCATTTCTCTTCTTTCTTACCCAGCCCTTGCTGTGTGAAACTTGTTTTCCTCTTCGTCTCTGTAAGTGCCCCTTGGTTTCCACTAGGGTAGAACCTGGAATCATGCTGAGCCCTCTATTCATTCTATCCCTGCAGTTGTACATTGTACATGACCCTCACTCAAATGCTCCGTGGAGATCAGCTTTCCTTCCTTGAACGAGTTTCACCCTTTTGGGGGTGAGAATGAGAGGGGATCTATTCTTTGGGCTGGAGAGTGGGATCAAGAGTGCCTTAACACTGGGAACAGGGTGAGCAAATGTAATCAACAGTTGATTGTCCTTTAGACCCCACATGTTTGTAGTCAAAGACAACAGATGAGAACTCTCATTCTAGTGACATCATTCATTACACCCATAGAGGCAATGCACACATGTCTAACCTAGGTTCTAAATGCAGTCAACTCACTGGTAACTGCCTTGGGCAGCGGTTCTCAAACTATGGGTCAGGACTCCAAAGTGGGTTGCAACCTCATTTTAATGGAGTCGCCAGGGCTGGCTTAGACTTGCTGGGGCCCAGGGCTGAAGCCCGGGCCCTGCTGCCCAGAGCCAAAGCTGAAGCTCAACAGCTTGAGCCCTTTGCGGCGGGGCTCAGGCTTCGGCTTCAGCCCTGGGCACCGGAGCTCAGGTTACAGGCCCTCTGCCCTTGGGGTTCAGCTTTGCTCCCACCCCCACCCCAAGCGGTGGAGCTCAGGCTTTGTCCCCCCCACCCAGGGCAGTGGGGCTCAGGCTTCTGTTCCCCCTCCTGGTGTTGTGTATTAATTTTTGTTGTCAGAAGGAGGTCGCGGTGCAGACCCCCTGGTCTTGGGCAATGTCTGGTGTTTTTCTCATGCAGCAGTCATTTGGCTCAGAGGAATGGAGCTCTCCTGTATAGAAGTGTGTACTTTACTGCAAATTCCCACTCCGTATCTTTTCTCTTCTGGTCATGGAAAGAACCTAGGAAGCAAACAGTCCTGGCATAGTGGAGGAGGACCATGGCCACAGTTCCTCAGGGCATCCCCAGTGACCCAAGTGTCAGGGTAGCGAACAAAATCTGAGTAGAACAGTTGTGAAGACAAGCCCCCATGGACATTGGCCCCAGGCATGTAACTTCATTAAGTACTGATGGGAGATGGCCTGGGCTGCAGGATCCTGTAATGGTAGGGAAATAACTTGAGGGAGGTGATTGAAGAGAAGGTTGGGCTGTCAGTTTTGCAAGTTTTTAACATTTGGCAGGCCATGGTAAATGCTAGGCTCCCCCATAGTCTTAACCTCACCCTGGTAATGCTTGTTAAAACTACAAACTGCCTTGTCTTCACTAAGCTTTTACCCCATGTTCGTTACTACATTTGCTAATATGAGTTAAGAATGCATCTTTTTCCTATTGAAGACCCACTATTGGAGGTAGCTCCAGTGGCCAGCAGTCACCAGCTCCAGCATCAGTGCAGGTCTGGAAGAGGCACTGGAGTACAATAGCAATTATGGCTGTTCTGAGCAGCATGGGATTCGATAGCAGTCGTACAAAGTGCCAGCAGCTCTAGAGTGGCTGTGGCCCTCAGCAGTGGCAGCTCTCTAGGTGGATCCTGGAAAATCTAGTGAGGGGTGAAGGACAAGAGGCAACGACCAATGAAGAGTGAGCTAGCTACATTTTGTCGGCTTCTGCCTTCCCCCTTTCCCTTCCCTTCTACCCCTTTCTGTTCATGACTCCAGAACGAGGAGTTCAAGAAAAACAAAAGTATCATGAGAGTTGGCAACACTGAAATTATTCTCTTCATCCAGTGTTTGGGATGGTGGGTTGTCCTTCAAGTTATATAAACTGTCATGTATGCATTTTTTATCTGCATGTTGTGTAAAGTTGTCATTTAGGATTCTCTACAATACTTTGTTGAGAGCTATTGGGCTGCAGTTGGGAAATAAAAAAACAGCTTGGGTTAAATCACATTAGTTTAGTATTTGTTAAAACAGCTTTGAAGCTAAAAATCTATGCTGATTTACACCAGTTGGCTTCTACGGGGCTTCACAGGGGCAAGTTAGGGCAGAATTCAGCAATGGATGTCTTAGAGGGTATAATTTTCAACTGAGCCCAGGTGACTTGGATTGTCAATACTTGTGCTCCTAAATCACGAGAGCTCTTGAAAATCCCACAGATGGAGAAGACTTAATTTGACTTCAGTTTAAAAAAACATTTTCAACCCAGATGGTGAAAATGAAAGCAGACTTACAAACTCTTTCAGTTTGGGCAATCAAGGGTTTAACAGTAACATTGTGTAAGGCATGTTTTTAAAACACATTATTGGTTTGTTGCTGTCTGTTGAAATAGCAGCTCCTTTTGGAAACACAAAGGTTTGCATAACTTTTTCATGTGTGCTTACTGCATACTGCCTCCCATATTTGTATGTGATATTTTAAGCTTGATTACCTCCCGATGTTGATATGACTGTGCTGCCTCTCTAAATTCAGCTGATGCCTCTTGGCTTCATTGTATGTTTCCAAAAATACAAACTTCAGCACCACAGGATTCAACCAAAATAACTGCTGAAAGGAAATAGTGGCAGTACACCTAGGTAAGCTAAGCAGGAAAGGAATATTGAATGTTAAATGTACAGTACTGCTGTCAACAGTTCTGTCTCGTATGCTGGACTTTCGTCTGTGTGAATGCTTTCTAACTTGCTCTTTCTGCTCTGTTTCTTCATGCTTTCCTGGATTCAGAGAGAGGTAAATGATTTTCATTTCTCCATCATTTTCCATGTTTATCTGCCTAGCACTCACCAAACAGTGCCAGTATCAGTCATCATTGTCTTACAAAAGCTAACCTGTAGTGAAGTAAACTAATCCTGTACCTGATCACATTTTTAATCCAGTAATGACAGTATTGCCAACCCCATGCATTCAAAAATCATGTGACTAGCTATAAATCATGAGATTTGGGGGGGAAATCAGGATTTTTACATGCCTTCTGATGTTTGAGAATTTAGGGTTCACATTTTCCAGCTCTTTTCTGTGGCCATGAGGACTAGATACTTTTTTTATTAAATAAAAGCTCAGCTTCTCACATAATTACATGACTCCAGAACGAGGAGTTCAAGAAAAACAAAAGTATCATGAGAGTTGGCAACACTGAAATTATTCTCTTCATCCAGTGTTTGGGATGGTGGGTTGTCCTTCAAGTTATATAAACTGTCATGTATGCATTTTTTATCTGCATGTTGTGTAAAGTTGTCATTTAGGATTCTCTACAATACTTTGTTGTATTGGAACACGTACAGTACTATTCTACTATATTGTTATCATTTGCTTTGCAGCTCCAGGGCTACAGTCAGGCAGCAATTTCATACTGGTAGAATTATTCTCTGCAAGTTAGAATTAGGTGTCGGCCTCAGTCCAGTTTTGTTTGTTCTTCTAGATAGTAAAGGCCTGGCATTGGAACAGGATGGAAGGGAGATAGTTTAGAGATGTGGACAGTTCCTTGGGTTTGCTTCAAGGAATATAATGAGACTACTTTACAAGCTTGACTGGTTTTTAATCAATTCTTTAGAAAGCACTGGCCTAGGGAAATGTTTGAACTTTCTTGGTGATTATGGCTTTGCAAGCTAATGTACATTTCATGCATGTAAGAAGTGATGCTCATTCTAGGCTAACATTAACAAAAGTGTTCTGTGATCTGCTTCTCTGGTTGTGAACATACTGTGATTACTTTTTCTGTCTGAATAATAAAGAACAAAGGGAACTATCACTCCCAACTGCTTAATAAGGCAAATCTCAATGAAAACACTGTTCTAGTATTTGCTGCCATCTTCAATTAAATGTGCAGTTGAGCTTTGAGCATCTCAATTTGATTTCTTTATCAGTTATTTAAATATTCCTTACAAAGGCTTGCATCTTTCACTTGTATCTACGAAAGTAGGATTGTTGTCTAAAATATCTAAATATTAATGTACTATAGTAAATGTTTATCCAAGTTACATGATTGGCATCAAAGAGGCTGTTCAAAGATTTAAAGGCACACTATTATATTTTATATGAATTTAGTATTTATGAAAATGACTAACCTGGAGAATGGTGCACAGTGTGAGTAGCAGCAGTATAGTCTTTCCCATGCTGGCTCATCCATGTATCTTAGCTCTAGAGGTGCTCTCTCCAAGGCGAAGTAGTTGAATCCCTTTATACATTTAATAAACTTTCTGAATTAAGATGGGACTTCTTCTCTAAAAGAACTGCAGTGTGCAGGTTCATGCTAATAAAATATCAGGGGTCAGAACCTCAGCTGGTGTAAATTGGTGTAACTCCACTGAGTTGAATGGGGCTGTGCCAATTTCCATTAGCTGAGGATCTGACTCAAAACCTCTACCTCTAGCCACACAAAAAACCCAGTGAAAATCCAAATTTGAAATGGAAGCCCTGTGCTAACACTCTCTTCCTGACTCGTCATACAGTTCCTGCCCCCTAACTAGAGCCAGTCGGGAATTCTTGACTAAATGGTTTTCATCAGAAAATGTCAGTTTGTCTAAACTGAAACTTTTGCGGGAAAGGGTTGATTTTTGGCAAAACTTTCTATCGGGAAGGTTTCTCAGATCCAGGATGGTGTTTCTGGTGAGAGAGAGAGAGAGAAAGAGAGAGACCCACCGCAGAATGTGGGGAAAGGGTGCATGATTCATTATGCTTAATAGCCATCCCTTTACCTAATCAGGATGTAGTGCTAAGTCTGAAGAGAATCCAGTCTACTCCTCTGTTGGAAGGGTGATGTCTATGACATGGAGACATAGTTATATGGAAAATACGTGGGGGCACTCAGAGCTTTGAGAAGACGATAGCACGTACAGGAAATTGGGAATTAAAACCCTAGAAGCATAGAAATATTTTCAGATTGGAGCATAGCTTGGAGCCTAAGGTCCTAAAGATCTGAATGTCACAGAGGTGTCAGGTATGGGGGGCAGAAGAAGGGGTTAAAAATTAAATATTTTGAAAGGGTGGGAATGATCTCTGAGATGCCAACTAATAATAGAAAGGCTGGGGCTTACTTTCACTGTAAGAACCTTGAATATAAGGTTGCCAAGTTACAATTGTTAGGATTCACATTCCCACTCAAAGTGGCCAAATAAACAATGCCCAAGGAGACTATTTGAGAGTTAGTAAGTGATCTAAAAAAGCAATTGGAGAGAAATTCAGAGGCTTCCAATACAGGATAATTAGCAATACAAGCTATAAGCATGAATGTATTAAAAAGGTAAGTAGCCTTCAATGCTAGATCATGCAAGGAGAATTCAATAATTGCATAAAAGTAACTGATGTTATTCTAAAAAGAAACAAATTTTTAAGTTCTCATCTGAAAGAGAGAACTGAAATAAGAATTCTGGGGCTGCTAGTGAGAGAGGGGACCTATCTATTTCTGTAAGGGGGGAATCCTCTGTCAGAAATCCTGCATCCTCTCACCTAGGGTTGCCAACTTTCTACTCTCACAAAACTGAACACCCTTGCCCAGCCCCTGCTCACTCCCACCCTCACTCACTCATTTTCACCGGGCGGTGGGGGCTGATGGGTCTGGGGTGGGGCCAGGGATGAGGGATTTGGGGTGCGGGAGGGGGCTCTGTGCTGAGGCTAAGGGGTTCTGAGTGTGGCAGGGGGCTCTGGGCTGGGGCAGAGAGTTGGGGTGTGGGGCAGGAGATGAGGACTCTGGGGTGCTCTGGGCTGGGATTGTGAGGTTCAGAGGGCGGGAGGGGGAATCAGGGCTGGGGTAGGGGGTTGGGGCACGGAGGAGGTGGCTCTGGGGTGCAGGCTCCAGGCAGCGCTTAACTCAAGCAGCTCCCGGAAGCAGAGGCATGTTCCCCGTCCAGCTCCCGGAAGCAGAGGCATGTCCAGACGGCTCTGCGCACTGCCGCATCCAGAGGCGCTGCCCCCACAGCTCCCATTGGCTGCATTTCCTGGCCAATGGGAGTTGCGAGGGCAGTGCTTGAGGCAGGGCCACATGTGGAGCCCCTGCCTGCCCCTATGCGTAGGAGCCGGCGAGGGGACATGCCGCTGCTTCTGGGAGCCATGCAGTGCGGAGGCTAGCAGAGAGCCTGCCAGCCCCGCTGCGCGCCACTGCCAACCGGACAGTCAACAGACCGGTCAGCAGTGCTGACCAGAGCCGCCAGGTTCCCTTTTTGACCAGGTGTTCCTGTCGAAAATCGAACACCTGGTCATCCTACTCTCATCATGCATGATCATGTTAAGGTGGACAAGCATTCTGTACTGGATTACAATTAGAAAACTGAAGGAAGGTGCAGGTCCACAACAGAATGTGGTTGTTGGCCTGTTGGATCTAAGACACACAAATCAAAATTCATTTGAAACCTTAAAAATTAAAGAAACTACTGTGCTAAAAAGGATTACATATACTCTAATGCACAAAGTGAAAAAAATGTGTGTTTTGGCACAGAAAAATGTAGAATCTCTAACTGATTTCTTTTTTGTCAGTCTTGCAAATTAGAATCACAGCTCAGATGGAAAGGATTATAGGACGTGTTTTGAAGTTGGGTGGTTTGCTGGTGGTGTGTTTTGGGGTTTTTTGCTTGGTTTGGTTTGTTTTTTTCCAGGAAGAGGGAGGGAGGTTGTCTCACCCTGTGGGCAGCTAATGGATAACATGAAGATGAAAAATCCCTTAGTAAACCATGCAAGAACTCTGATTTTGATGCTGATATGGATATTGTTTCCTTGTTGGAGAGTGTTTGTTTTGGCTTTTGGCTTTAAAATTATGATTATACAGAATTCTCCACATCCTTGCAAGCTCCTCAGCATTGGCCTAATACAAAGCCCATTGAAGTGAATAAAAACACTTCCACTGACTTCAGTAGGTCTTGAATCAGGCCCTGTGTCCCAAAAGGAACTACATGTGGTTATAGTTTTCAATTCTGTAAAGACAGTAAGCAGTTTACCTCTTAATAGCATCTTAATCCTGATTTGAAACCCCTACCTCTGTAAAGGGACAGTGCTGGCAAAATACTGTTTAAAATGTTAATCCAGAACTTCAGACCTTTTTCATATTCTGAACCATATTTTTCCAAAGAGATTTGCTTGTGGATCACCTCCCCTCCCAGGTGGCAACTACAGCAATTGCTGACATGAAAAAGTTATATCAGAGTCATGGTTTTGTCAGTGTTTTATTTGTCCCTTTTTCTCTTATCTCAGTGCCTTTCCCATCTGTTCCGTTCCTCTCTCTCCTTTTGCTCACCTACATATGCTTCCCAGCCACTTGGTCCTCTGTTCCCCCAGACTTTCATTCTCTAATGATGGATGTCAATTCTAACTCCATTAATAGGTTCAATCCCTGTGGTTGCTCTTGACTCCTCACCTCTCCCCCTTCTCTTACATTGCTGTGACCACTGCTGCAGCCCTCACATTCTCTATAGGAGATGCTGGCTGGTGGTCACGTGGTGCTGGCTCTCTTCCTTTTTTCCTGCAGTTTTTAGTTTCCAGGTAGATCCTGGCAGTAAAGAACCTGGAGGTTTGTAGAAGCTGGTAAGGAGAAGGAGAGCAAGCCCCATATTACTAGCCAACTCCCTGCAGTCCACAAGCATGGTCCAGCACTGGTACATGGACCACACTTGAGGAAAGGTAGACATTGACTATCATTTTTCTTGTTTAATTCAAATAATTTTCTTCCTCAGCCCAGAGGATATACTTTCCTGTGTCAAGGATTATTGTTTCAATTTGTAAAATATAAATCTATAAATACAGTGGAAATCAAAATTACACTGATGCAAGAAAATATTTCTATTTGTTTTTAATCAGTGTGTTTTGTTTTTGATAAGTCAACCTTTGCTTATTTCAGACTTAAATGTTAGTTTTATTTTTACCAAAGAAATTAGCTAATACATGTCTACATTGTTGAAAAGGTAAAATTTTAGATTGGAAAGGTAGTACAATATGTGCCATGCTTTCATGGTGAGATTAACTGGGATGTGTCCCAGGGCGTTAGTCTAACATCGACTGCTATTCAAAAAGGGTAGCGTTACCATAAATTCCATTTAGCGTAATCACATTCACTTAATGTTTAGTGGTTAAGTGATGCTTAACCGGGTGTTAAATAGGCAAGCTCCGGTCAATTAATACAGAACTTTATTGAAATAAAGATGAAGTATTCCTTTTTATTGTCCCATTTTTATTCAGTACCATTTTTTTAAAAAAGAAAAAAGGTCTCTTCCTTAATAATAAGCAACAGGACATCCTAATTAAGAGGATTCTACTGTATTTTCAGCTCTATAGCAGAGCCAAGCTACAATCTTATGCCAAAAAAAAAAAATTCTCATCCATTTTTCTGGTCAGTCTGTTTTATGGCTTCTGTTTGAAATAACGATTCAATCCCAGTTCTTATGTACTGTAAATTCTCATTAGATGGAGTATAGGATACATGCACAAATTATAGAAGTTTTCATTGCAGGGTAAGGGAAATGTTCATTTTTACAGCAAACCCCAGAATAACTGGCATCATCCTGGAAACCATTCTGTCGGGATCCAATTACAGTTTTGAATACTGTGTTCTGCTGCTGAGATTCTTCTTCACTGTAGGCCCAAGCCCGAAAAGGTAAAGGGCTTATGAAAGTTGTTGTCACCTCAAAGATTTTTCACACTGAAATAGGGAACTGTTCCTGTTCCACTGACATTAATGGCAAAATTCCTTTTGACTTCAGTAGGAGCTTCTGCACATGCTTAGCTTTATGCATGTGAGTATCCTAGTGGGATAGGATTTGATGGAGTTAGGTATGATCAGTGTCAAGCTGACAGCCCCTTGGGTATTCCAATCTATCTTGTCACCTAGGCAAGCTTAGCTTTGTGACAGATGGTCCCTTATACCAAAAATCACAATAATATTCAGGTAACTCCCTGTCCCAAAGGATCAGTCACTTAACCCAGGTCAGTTGTACCTTAGATTTCACACCAAAGACAATGCTTGTAACCAATCCTATAATAAACAATCTAAAGATTTATTAACTAGGAAAAGGAAATAAGAGTGTTATTTACAAGGTTAAAGCAGGTAAACATTGCATACACCCAAATGAGTTACAATCTTAAGTTTCAAAAAGTAACGAAAGCTTCTATAATAAGCAAGGGCTATAAGTCCTTTAGAGCTAACCCTGGCCAAGCACTGGGGATCTTTTGCTTATGCTTAGTCTTTTCAGAGTCCAAGCAGCATTAAAAAAGACAGTTCCTCCTTGTTAGGGCTTTTTATTCCCTTCCCTTTTTTATTCTAGCATCAAGTTGCAAATTCAGCTCTTGGGAAGAATACAGTTGCAAGTCTCCTCTTCATGGGGAATGTGGGGAAGGGAGCAATGCACAAAGCCTTTTGTCTTCTGATGTTCCACAATGGCTCATCTGGTGTTCATGGGCCTTATTTTGTTGGGCAAGAGATAAAACATCTCCTGTTGGAAACTAGTTTTTCACACTTGTTAATGCATCTCTTCTGTCTGGTGATTTACAGTTAAAGAGCAAACACTTAATACCTACATCCCACGTTATAAGGTAATGTTTATCAGTCAGATTAATGCATGCAGCAACTTGCAAGCATTTCATAAAGTCTAGACGCATTTTTATAACTCTTTCTGTTTTAACAACACCAACACACAGATGAGCCAGACTGATTCCAGCTATGTATTTGTCAGTGTTCAGTTGAGACCTAGGGGCCTTGGCATGAGCTGGCTTGTAGCATCTGCACTTCCTCATTCTAGGAGGTGATGACTCCAGTGTCCAGAAGTCAATGCATCTTGCTCAGAAGGCAATATTCTCTTTTCTGCCCAATCATTTGCATGGAAGATTTGAATTGTTATATCTTTTCCAAAGATTAATTTACCATGGGTAATTCTGGAAGGGTATGAACTGGAGCCCTCGTGTCCTTGATAATTTTTGTACAAAAGAGAGAGGAAGAGTTTTGTTTGTTTCCTTGAAATACAGAATGGTTTGAACCCGAGCTACATGGGAATCAAGTTGGATTCTTAGCAGCCTGGGCATCTTGTGGGAGCAGGCCAGTATTGCAGAATTGTGTACTGTGCTATAGGACTGTGCGGATGGATGTTGCTTAAGACATTTAGTTGACTTGATGAATTATTGAAGTTGACCTATAGTCTGTGCCTTGTCAGATGGGAAGATGATAGTTTGATTGATGATTTGGAAGCAGATGGTGTTTTCAGATTTCTGCATGATACAGTATCTATGGTTTTGAAGAAAGAGAGGGAAAGGGTTTTATTGATGAGATATCCTCCCCATCCTGACAGGTTTGCAGATCTGATCCTGCAAAGGCTTATGCATATGCCTACCTTTACAGATGTGAGTAGTCCTGTTGTAGACAATAGGAATATTCAGGTGCTTTAAACTAAGCACATGTGGAAGCATTTGATGGGCTTGAGCCCAATTCCCTGAAACGTCATAGTGCAGGCTTTTTTGGCTCCTCACAAGTTGAAATCGATCAAATATTTACTAAATAATTTTTGCTGCTGATTGTCATTAACTGCGTATATTTAGTTCTGCCTTGTTATGAATACGTGGTATTACATACAAAACTTCGTTAAATTACCATTATTTAGGTTGCGAAGTCAAGCACTGGGAAGTTAGAACATGCCAGATTTACAGTTGCGCCTATGCCACCCTAAATCATCTTTCTTGTGCACCCAGCCTGTGCACTGAGTGAGGCAGGGGTCCTGTGGGAAAAATAGTATATCATTCTGTAATCAAAATGACAGTACATTTTCACAAGGAGGCTGAATTAAGGTTGCATGGGCAACCGTAATTCTGGCATTTCCTAACTATTGAGAATGTTGCAAGCAAAATAAGGTTCTGTTAATGTAGTTTTTTGTATGTCATTGCCTAGGAGTTTTTCAAGGACAAAGGTGAAAACAAATTATGTTATGTGCAATGGTAATAATCCTCCCCTTCATACATCATCCACAGGGCTAGAACTCTGAGCCTTAAACCCTACAGCACAGATTGCTACAACCTGAGGTAGAGAGCTAACCACATTACCTGACTACAGGAGAAGAGAGTGTTATCCTAGAATATGGGGATGGGATGCTGGTGCCATACGCTGAGTCCAGGAGAGGATATGGGGAGTCTAGTCTGGTCTCTCTTCCTCCTGCCAGAGAGAGAGACAGAAATGCTGGGATCATGTGCCAAGTTGGGAGGTGGAAAAGAGATTTTGGGGGAAGTCTAGCTTGGCGTTCTCTCGCATTGCCCTGCCACCCCTAGCAACAGCTTCTGGCAGCTCCCAGACATTCCCAGCAGAGTGTCTGCTGTTGCCTTGGCAGAAACATGGGCCAGTCTCTTTAAAATGTTCAGTGATTTTTGGCATTCTGACAGAATTTGGGGGGCAGGGGGAATGGTGATTTTTAACACTTTTCAACTCTGTTAAATCTGAACGGACTGAAATGGGACAAAGAAAAGGCACATCTGTAATCTATGAGGTTTTCCATGCAGGATATCATATGTCTGCTGCAAACAATGGCAGTATTAATACTTCTGAAAGAAAAGTCACAAGAATCTTTTATAGTAGAAGGTGTTAGACCAGTGGTTCCCAAACTAGGGGCGCGGCTTGTTTTGGGTAAGCCCCTGATGGGCCGAGCCGGTTTGTTTACCTGCTGCTTCTGCAGGTTCGGCCGATCGCAGCTCCCAGTGTCCGCGGTTCGCCGCTCCAAGCCAGTGGGGGCTGTTGGAAGCGGCGGCCAGCACGTCCCTCCCCCCGCACCACTTCCTGCAGCTCCCATTGGCCGAGAATGGCGAACCACAGCCACTGGAAGCTGAATTGGCCGAACCTGCGGACGCAGCAGGTAAACAAACGGGCCCGGCCTGCTAGGGGCTTACCCTGAACAAGCCGCGCCCTTAGTTTGGGAACCACCGTGTTAGACAACCCTTTTCTGAGTTTCCCAGTTAAACCATAACCACCCTTCTTTCTTTGGTCTTTATAGCATTGGTTTTGTCTATCTTATGCTGTTATAATAGTTTAGTCTGTTTTGAACAGTGAGCACCCCCCATAAGAAAAGGGGTGCTTTCTAAATACGTTTTTTTATTATTTAGTGGGGGGGTTTATCTTTTTAAGATTTTAAATCTTTGCAATTCAGCATGAAAACTCAAGTAATTTCTCAACAGGGCTGGATTAAATATGGCTGCAGAGGCTTTTGTGTAATATGCTCCAAAAAACTTAGCTTGTTAGTTGAGGTACATTGTCCGATGTGGTTCAGTAAAGCAAAACACAATAGTTTAGAATGGTGTTGATGTGCCAGGATATTGCCAGTGCTGATCAAGCAGAGTGCGAGAATTTCTAATGCTGTTTTATAATCATGGATTTCACAGCACGTTTTCAAAACCCTGATTGGATTTGCTTTAATGGTTTTGTCTCATCTTATATATTGCTTTTTTATTTATAAGAAAATAACTGATAACTGACTAACTTCACTCATAGCAGAAGGCACTACCCAAATCTGTTCTGTATTTGAGAATACGTGTGCTAGTCCTTGAAGTTAATTCTCTTATTTAGCCCTGATTCTGCAAACTGCTCCACATGGGTGGACCCTGAGCCTGTGCAGACCTCTGCTGACTTCTGTTGGGCTCTGCTTAGGTGCTGTGACCTGCCCGTGCAAAGCAGGTTGCAGAATCAGGGCCTTATTTATGTAAACAACCCAGTGAAAACATAGGATAATCTTCCAAGGATACGCTTGTTAAGAGGGCTCAAAGGAATAGTATTGACTGAAGTAAATACTCAGTAAATAGTAAATTCATGGAATGGTAAAGCAGATGGCTTCCATTAGCATTTTAAATTCATATAAACACAGATTTTAGCCTTTAAATCAGCACTTCATTACAGTAGGCCCTAATCCTGCAATGAGCTGCATACAGGGATCCATTGTCTCTGCAGTGTTGGGGGCATAATCATTACCAGTGATCTTTTTTCACATAAGGCGGGGAGAAGGGAAGAGAGAGGGAGATAGTGTGTGCTTCTAATCAGGTTTCAGAGTGGTAGCCTTGTTAGTCTGTATCAGCAAAAACAACGAGGAGTCCTTGTGGCACCTTAGAGACTGCCCAAATAAATTTGTTAGTCTCTAAGGTGCCGCAAGGACTCCTCGTTTTTTTGTTTTGTTTCTAATCAGAAACTCTTCGATAGAGTTATGGTTGTAAATCCATATCTATTCATTTAAAACAGCACTGCTAGAATGTTATAGTTATAACAACATACAAAATATCTGGAATTGTAGGTAAAAAAACAAAAATGCTTGAAAGGTGGGAAATTAGAAGGTTGTAGTTTTAAAAAACAGTCCAAAGTTTCAAAAAGTCTAGAAAAACATATTTACTGTTCCAGTACCAACCAGCATTAATAAAGGTGTTTGGGTGACTGGGGGACCCTAAATGCTTACAAACATGGTTCCTACAAACCCTTCAGGGCTGCACTAGCAGGCTTGATTAATGTGCAGCCCCTTCACAAGATATAAAATTCATGATGGTTTTATGTAACAATCAGTTCATTTTTTCCATAGCTAATAATTTTTCGAGATAGCATAGTTAAATATACCCCTTTCCCTCAGTTCACCATGAGGCCTGATGAATGCAACCTATTTGGAGTTTTTAGTCCAGTTTTACTTTTGAGATACTGGGTCAGAAGGGAGCTTCACTAATTTACATCAGCTAAAGATTTGGCCCACTGTATGCACTAACAAAAAAGGATTAGACTTTCCCATATGGGGCTCCTTGTCCATCATCTTAATGGTGGAGCTTCTGGGTTGGAGTACTTGTCATCAGCCTCCCTCTGAGGGAAAGGCATTGAAGAGTGTCTTCAGGCTGACGGAATGATTGGGGGTCAGCTTGCCATGTCTTGTCTAATTCTAGTCAGCCAATCTGCTGGGGGTCGGGCACAGGGGAGAAATTTGCAATTGGCAGGGACTGTTGACTAAGTGGCAAAGGCTAGTGACTGTGTGCTGAGGGGGCAGCACATGATGAGAAAGGGGGAAAAAGGGTGGGTGGAAGGCTGCAGAGAAAGGTAGTTAAAGCTTTGCCTGGATTGTGTCTGCCATCCCTTCAATCCTGCTCCTGTATGGTCTGCCTACACTGCAGGGCCAGCTGCTCCTCAGGGTTCCCACCTGTAAGGTGGGTAAACAAAATGCCGCAACAGGGTGGTTGTGAGGCTGAATTAGAGCTTCAGCACTCTGAAGCCATGCTATACTGTGTGAGTGCTTAGTATTAGGCAAACAATCTTTTTGTTACAGGGCATTTACTTTAAAGTTATTTAACATTTGAAAAAGTAGTAAGGTCAGAAATTTAGGTCAATTAATGTGAGTGAAGCTCAGCAGGCACACATCTCCCTTATGCAATCGTATTTCTAATTACTGTTTGCATATCTTAAGCATTTTCTAATTCTTTGAAATACAGCTTTTCTTCAGATAGTTTGCTGGGTGCTTGTCTTGTTTTCTATTATTTTAGAAGCTGAATATGAATCTTTGCAGAAAAGCACACTATTTTCCCTCTGCTTTAGCTGTCTTTATTCTTTAAGTATTTAATAAAATGTTCTTTTAAATTTCCATGTACATTTACAATTGCTGTTGGATTTATGGGTTATAAACGCAATGAGTTTTCAGAGTTCGAAAGTTGCAATGAGCTCTTTAGAGGGTAAGCATCAGAGACTGGTAATGTATTTCATGGATATGCAGTGGTGTCAAGTTAGTGCCTATTTGTTGATGTAGCTGTTTTGGCTGAGCCACTGATTTTGTTCTATGACAACTCAGACATATGCTTCTTAAATTAAAGCCAAACTTGCAATTTTTTTAGATGCTGCTATTTAAAATGTGTTAATTCATTTTGTCTGCACAGAGACTTTGCTTATGTAGCAAGAGACAAAGACACAAGGATTTTGAAATGTCACGTCTTTCGATGTGATACGCCTGCGAAAGCCATCGCAACAAGTCTGCACGAAATCTGTTCTAAGGCAAGTGGATTATAACAACTCATTCATTAACCTCGTGAATGGTTCTTAGAACTGTTACTATAAGCAGCACTCTAATTTGTGGCCTTATGCTGTTAGTCTGTGGCCCTAACAGTAAGTAATGGTGTAGCTCTAAGCGTTTGTAAAGGAAGGGGCGTGAGTGGCATCAATAAACTATGAGAAGATGAACATTTAGATTTGAAGGCCACAGTATCTGTTATAGATTTGACCAATGTCTGTATAGCTTAAAAACTTTTTTAATCTAATAAAGAGGAAGTACGAGGGTTGTCAGTGGGACAATTATAATTAAGGTTGCCAGGTATCTGGTTTTCGACCAGAAGGCCTAGTCGAAAAGTGACCGTGGTGGCTCTGGTCAGCACTGCTGACCAGGCGGCTAAAAGTCCAGTCGGTGGTGCAGTGGGGCTAAGGCAGGCTCCCTGCCTCCACGCGGCTCCCAGAAGCAGCCGGCATGTCCATGTGGCCCCTAAGTGCAAGGGCTCCCTCCGCCCCGAGTGCCAGCTCCACAGCTCCCATTGGCCACAGTTCCTGGTTGCAGGGGTGGCGCCTGTGGGCACGGGCAGCGCGTAGAGCCCCACGGCTCCTCTGCCTAGGAGCCAGACATGCCGGCCGCTTCCGGGAGCTGCCTGAGGTGAGTGCTGCCCGGCCAGAGCCCACACCCCAAACCCGCTCCCGCATTCCAACCCCTTGCCAGGTCAGAACCCCTCCCACACCCAAACTCCCTCCCAGAGCTTGCAGCCCACACCCCCTCCTGCACCCCTGCCCCAGCCCTGAGCCCCCTCCTGCACTCCAAACCCCTCATCCTCGGCCCCACCCCAGAGCCCGCATCTCCTCCTGCACCCCAGCCCAAAAGTGAAAGTGAGTAAGGGTGGGGGAGAGCGAGTGACAAAGGGAGAGGGGATGGAGTGAGCAGGGGCGGGGTCTGGGGGAAAGGGTGGTGCCTAAGAGAAGGGTGTGGGGCAAGGCTGTTCAGTTTTGTGCCATTAGAAAGTTGGCAACCCTAGACTTGTAATAGACATTATTGCAAACAAATAGGAATGGTGAATAGTGTCATGGCTAAATAAAAAAGACCTTTTTAGATTTAATGGTATTCTTCTGGCTGCTAATGCCTGAAAAATCTGTTAGTGACACCATCAACTTAAAAATTGCTTTTTTTCTGAATTTTTTTTAACCTACTTTTGTTTCAAGTAATACGTGAGATTCCTTTAACTGAAAGTGATTAGAGATCGACATTTCTTTGTTATCAGTTGGTTTACATTGTGAGTTTGACAAATTATCTGTTCCCCTGAATGGTCAATTAATCAGTGCCCTCTGCTTGTGTGGGTCTTTCCTTCAGTAGTAAAGCCTTTTACAAAATAGGAAAATCTGACTGAAAAACTATAAAAATTGGCAGGGGAACTGAAGCAGGTGTAGTACCTGAGACTATTTTTAACTCTTATTGAAACTCCACTAGTTTTCAAGTTAATCGTGTCCCTTTAAAAAAACTTTTTTGATTTGTTTTTTTCTTCTGTTTAAAATTTGACTATTTAAAGGGATGCTTCTAAAATAAAACACACATTTAGTTGCCTATCTTACTAACAGTGCTTGGGGTTATTAAAACTTTACGTTTTAAAATCCAGTTTACATTTTGTGTCTGGAAGTATGTTTGTGTTTGCTTTGTACATTTTTCTCAGTTTGGAGAATGAAAATCAATGAAGTTTGTTTCCTTTTTCTTTATGGTCAGTTTGTCTGGGTTTTTTTTATTTATTTATTTTCATTTTCATTCATTTTGTGTTTTGCAGTCTGAGTTGCAAACACTGCAAGTATAGTAGACACATTTTGTTCTGCTCTGTGTGTTTTATGCAAATTATTTAGTGTGCTGATTTGCATATTGCACATTTAAACCCCTGTTTTGTGTTTTACAGTGTAAGGAATGACTTAGGATCAGTGGTGATAAAACCAAAGCTAGGCATGCCTCCTATAAAATGGGAATGAATAACTTGCTGATGCTTCATGTAGATGGCAATGATACAGAATGGGTGAAAAGTTTTCTTTGTCGGAGTAGTCAGTTGACGGCAGGAAGTTCTATAACTGAAGAAGTCACATGTTGGCTCTGTCTTGCATCAGTGACATTTCAGCGTCTTCAAAGGCCTCTGGGCTGCAGGACGTCTGTGTGACAGCTAAGATATGAGTGCTCAACCCGGTAGTGATGATAATGCCGTTAGGGCAGAAACATGGCCATTAAAAAGAGTTGAGGAGAGGAAACTAAACAGTTCTCAGTGTCAAAAGTTCCGGCATATTCTTCATGTCCATTGGTTTGATTTTTGTCACAAACTAGGAGATACTTACATGATCCTGGCAAGTTGCAGTCCTGCACCAGTTGATAAGAGGATGGCAATGGTGGGGTCATGTACAACTCCCAGACAAAGGTACACTTTTACAGAAGGTTTATGCAGCTAAGATTGAAGGAAGTAGAACATGAGGCCAGCCATGAAGGGGGTTCAAAGATGCAACTTAGAGGGATTTAAGAAGTCTAAATCGTCCCATACTGAAACTTGCTGAAGGAAGAAGACTTGCAAGGGACTGTTCAAGCTGGAAGTCCATTCTTTGTGCCAACACAGCTACATCATAGCCATGAGAATCTGCTGCTGCCACTCTCTTTGCAGTTTAGGCTATGGGGAATTATGTTCCTGGTTTGGCTTTGCAGGTGCTTCTCTAGTGTTGGAGGGTTAGTGGGGAGGCATCTGGGAGTGAGCTGGATACTAATTCCTTCTTCATCCCCTTTAAGCTGTCCTGACTCTGTGACGTTACACTGAGATAAGTGACTAGGAAACAGAAAATGGCCTTATTCAGAAAAGCAAAGGGCAGACCAGCGAGCTATGCTGTGAAGTTATTCACCAAGATGGAGTGGAAGGGAATTGTGATCTATATTGGGGGCAATTCCCATACAGCTATCCCGCAGAATGTCAAGACCAAAATCAAGCAATCTGTCAGTCTTAGGCTATGGCTACACTAGAGAGCTGACAGTGACGCAGCTGCACAGATGTAGCTGTACTGCTGTAAGCTCTCTGTGTAGCCTTTCTAAGCTGATGGGAAGGTGCTCTCCCCTCAGCTTAATTACTCCAGCCCCTACAAGTGGCAGTCGCTATGTTGGCAGAAGGAGCACTCCCACAACACAGCACTGTCTACACCAGCACTTAAGTCGCCATAAATTATGTTGCTTATGCAGGTAGCTAATTCCCACCCCAGAGCGACATAACTTATGTCGACTTAAGCTGTAGTGTAGCCATAACCTCAGATTCTGCTTTATCTCCATTGCAGGCATGCTGAAAGTGCAGAGAAAAACAGAGCGGGTTCTGCACTGATTGTTTGATGCCTTAACTGCTCCCAGTCTTTTTTCACAGGCTTACACAGAAAGCCTTTAAGAGCTGTATGGCTATGCTCTCCCTGAGGGCACGTCTACACTAGAAACTTCAGTCACCCTATGTTAGTAATTGCGCTGGTGGTTCTCCGCACTACTCTCCTTTTGTCAGCGGTGCGTGTCCTCACCAGGAGCACTTCCACCAACTTAAGAAGGTTAGTGTGGGGGGCTGAGAGCTCAGGCTCTTAGCACCTTACGCAGTCCCTGCTGTGAGCCAAGCTGCCCCCGGGTTGTTGGCTCCCTGCTGCCAGTAGCCCAACTGCATCCCTAGGATCTCAGCTGCGGGCTGCCAGGACTCTGGCTGCCAGGAGTCTGGCTGCCCCCTCTTTACAAGCTCCCAGTAGGGAGCGCCGTGCCTGGAGTCCTGGCACCTCCCAGGTTCCCCACGGGGAGCCAGGAGCTTCAAGGCAGATGTCAGGAGGAAAACAGGGAGATGGGTAGGTGCCCTCTACACCATGGGCTTGTGAACAGTTGATGATTTGGGCTTTACCATGAGACAGAAGCTGGTTGCCCTGTCAAACCAGCCACCATTTTGAGAACATGTATGTGGGGGGCAGAGGGGGACAGAGAGGGCTGAAGGAGGCAGGAACTGGAGACTCAGAAAGGCTTCTAGCTCACATCCACACAAAATGGGGCACTGGAACAGAAATCAGCACAGCAGTATAGTGTAATAATAAATTGTAAAGGTCAATACTTACATGCCAAGGTTTCTTTGATAGGATCTGCCTCCTCAGTCCCGGGCTAGCTTCTGGCTGGGAATCAGGCTGGCTTCCAACATGGCTACCCTCAGAGTCCTGAGTCCTGAAGAGATTCTGGCTTTGTGGGGAGAGCTCTTCGCTGTGCTACTTGTGTTCTTCCTTCAATGACTCTTGTCGCTTGTCCTCAGGAGAAGGGGGTGCAGCTGTGCACAGGATCCACAACCTCCTTGGCTGTGTAATTGCTTAATATCCTGTCCAGCTCCTCAAAAAATAGATAGGTTATATTTCCACAGCCAGACTCTTCTTGCATCTAGGATTGTAGTGTACAGTCTCCTGAGCTGTTTGGTCTTTATCTGGTACTAGTTGGTGTCCTGGTTGTGACCCCTTGTGGACATTGCTAGTCAGTTGTCCACCAACACATCTTCATTCTGGTGGCTGGCCCCAAGAGCTTGCTGCACTGTTGCTTCTCCCCAGATGGTAGTGAGATCTAGAGTCTCAGCATGGCGCCAAGCAGCTGTTGGAAGCACAGTTGTAGAGGCTGCTGGAGTAATATTGTTGTAACAGAAGTATATTGGAATCCAGGAATAAATGGTCTGATCCTGGCAGATGAGGGAGATATCTTGTCAATTTGACTCCAGAGCAGTGGGAGGGGACACAGGTAAACACACAGGTCCATCATACATGTCTGCAAAGGAGTGTGGGATAGCAGTTGGAGGACTTCCAAAGTAGTGTGAAGCAGCATTGTGTGCGCACTAACAATAGACCGTGTTAACTAAGTTTGCATCTAACTTGAAAGAAGACTCCAGAGTTTGTGATAAATGTGGAGTTAGTGCACTCAAAGGAACTATGTTGCTTGTACACAGGCATTTTTAGGTCAAGCAGCCTGAGTTAAACCCCCGGTGTAGACAAGCCCTCAATGATAGTTATGGCCCTGAGTCAGCAAAGCAATTAAGTACATTCTTACATACCATTGGATGGACTTGTTCTACTGAATCAGGGCCTTATTCTTAAGCTAGCCGACTCTCAGCAACAGCTCTTATTTTATTTAGCCCAGGATATGAATATTGCCTCATAAACAGAAAGCAACCTCAAAGTATAATAATCACAAACAGAGGGAGCCAGTGTGAGAGCCATGATTTTAGAGCAAGTTTCTGCCTCCAGGTCCTGTGCTCAGACCACTAGACCTCTCTGTAAAATGTACTTAAAATGGCAGTTTGTGTATTACTAAAACATAAACAAAATGTAGTTGTACATTACATTCCAACACAGCCAGGGTCACAATGGTAACTCTTTTCTCAGGAGGGTATATGTAAATAGGTAGATCAGAAATATGCATGGGATGACAAGTGCTTCTTCACTTTTTATTTGTATAGATTTAGTTATACTACTTTCTATGTCCTTCCTCACTGCAGTTTTTGAACATATAAACTGCTAATTTTCACTTCATGTATTTTTCATATCTATTTGTAGCTCTACGTCCCGCAAAGAGAGAATTGTAAATAAACTGAAAGAAAATTAATTTTAGTATCTCTTTTGGTCATATGGACTCTGACTAATTGCAGATTTCCCAGATTAGGGGTGTAATGAGAGTAAATTTATACTTGGAATTGCTACTGTAATATATCTTGGGGGGGAAAAATGCTGTTCTATTGCCGTCTTCTCCAGATTATGGCTGAACGGAAGAATGCTAAAGCTGTGGCTTGCAGCTCCTTGCAAGAGCGGACAAATGTCACCCTGGATGTTCCCCTGCAAGGTACTGTATGCCAGAATTAACTTTATATTATGGTCCAGTTTTAGATACAGTCCCTTAATGTTGTATTTAACAAAAATCGAGCTGAAAGGAAGGCTAACGGTGTCTTTTAGATAGCGTATCTGATGATGTTACAGCAAAATACTTTTATTGGTAACGTTGACAGTAGTGCAATTCTGCTCAGTTATGGCAACTTGTTTATTTCCTCTGGTCTTTCAAAATGTGTAAATTTCACACCTCAGTAGTGGAAATGATATGCCAGAGCTGCATAAAAACAAAATCTATTCCAATTAATCAATGGGTTCAGAGGAGTTATAGCAGATCCAGACTCTTCCTGAATTTCAGCATCAATGTGAGCTTCAGAGGCTGATGAGCAAGCAAATTTTCCAGTCAACTATGTGCTGTACCCTGTAGTGTGGGGTAAAAGAAAAATGGCTTTGTGTTCCTTTCTCTTAGCTTAATGGTTGATATGTTGAAAGCAGCCCAGGAGACTTACACACAGTAACTAATGCAAGGTATATGTTTTAAATCCATTTGCCTGCACTGAATATCTCAACACGCTCCTATATGTTGTTCATGGGGTTTTTTTTATTTGCATCAGCTGTTCACACAGACATTGGTTTCTCCTGGCACATAGAGGGCACGTTCATAGGCATGGTTTAAAAACACAGGGGCTTGGTTCACAAAGGGACTCAATCTCTCCTATTGAAGCTATTTCACTTTGTATGAAAAATGTAAATAGTCATTAGATCAGAGACAAAAAGTGGCTAACACACCCACCTGGGAGACCCAGGTTCCAGTGACTTTTTGAGTATTTCATACAAAGTGGAACAGCTTCAACAAGAGAAACTGAAACAGACCCACCCTAGAATACCACATAACCCAGCAGTTAGGGCATTCACCTGGGAGGTGGGAGACTTCTTGACCTCTGTCAGAATGGGGATTTGAACTGGGGTTTCCCACATCCTCAGTGAGTGCTCTAACCACTGGGCTATATTAGGTGGGGAGAGGGATAATGCTACTCCTGCTCTTATTTCATTGAAAAGGCACTGATCTGTCTTAGGTGCCTAACTCCAGGAGGGTTCATGGCTGTGAATCCAAAGTGGAGATAAGTGCTTTCATCTGACCTCCAGTTAGGTGCCCAACTTCCTTTGAGTGGAGGAACTTAGTCCTGCCCCTCTCTTCAGTATTTCCTATTGGCTAGCTCAGATGGCTCTCTGCCCAGCACGCGAGCTGTTGTGAATCCTCTTCTTAGGACTTGTCTACACAGTGAGTTAGTGCATGGCAAGCTAGGGTGCGAATTTAAAGCATACCAGCTTGCTGCACAGTAGAAGGCCAGGTGGATGTTGCCACAGCACAGTGAAAGTCCCAGGGTGCAGCTTAGCATTCTGCTGTTTGAAAGCATAGTTTGTCAAGCCACACTCCAGGACATCCACTTCTGTAGCAGTGTCCAAATGGCGAGTTACTGTGCAATAAGCTGGTGCGTTGTCCAGTTTTTGACTGGAATGCGTGATAGAAAAGGGACCCTGGCAGCTATCGGGCTGACCGGGCCGTTAAAAGTCCGGTCAGCAGCGCAGTGGGGCTAAGGCAGGCTCCCTACCTACCCTGGCTCTGCGCAGCTCCCGGAAGCAGCCGGCATGTCCCTGCGGCCCCGAGGCGCAGGGGCGATCAGGGAAGCTCCATGCACTGTCTTCACCCCCAGCATCGGCTCCACAATTCTCGTTGGCTGGGAACCACAGTCAATGGGAGCTGCACAGGCAGTGCCTGCGGGTGCGGGCAGCGCACACCATGCAGAGCTGCCTGGCCTCACCTGTGGCTAGGGGCCGGACATGCTCTTCGCCCCTCTGCGTCGTCGACCTGGAGCCGCCTGAGGTAAGTGCTGCCCGGCCGGAGCCCTCACCCCGAATCCCCTGCCCCAGCCCTGAGCCCCCTCCAACACCCAAACTCCCTTCCAGAGCCCACACTCCCTCCTGCACCCAACCCCAGCCCTGAGCCCCCTCCCATGCCCAAACTCCCTCCTGGAGCTTGCACCCTGACCCCCCTCCTGCACCCCAACCCCCTGCCTCAGCCCTGAGCCCCCTCCCACAGCCTGCACCCTGCACCCCCTCCCACATCCCAAACTACTGCACCAGACCTGAGCCCCCTCCTGCATCCCAAGCCTCTCTGCCCCAGTCTCACCCCAAGCCTGCAGCCCCCTCCCACAACCTGAACCCCTAATTTCTGGCCCCACCCCAGAGCCCTCACCCCCTCCTGCACTCCAACTCCCTGCCCCAGTCCAGTGAAAGTGAGTGAGTGGGAGAGAGTGAATGACTGAGGGAGAGGGGCTGGAGTGAGTGGGTGGGTGGCGGAGCCTCAGAGAAAGGGCAGGGCCTTGGGGCAGAGGCGGGGCAAGGTTTTCGGCAATATTCCCTCTAATTTTTTCCATCCATATGTGGAATAAATTTTGTGATGTGCACCAAGGTATGTGCAAATGTGGGCCACCAGTAGAAACAAAAAACCTAGACATAATATATATATATATATATATATATATATATATATATATATATATTTTAAAAGTTACCAGAGGGATAATTACTCCAGCCAGGACAGATTAGGCATTTTAGAACTCACTACTCAAAGAATTAAATTTAAGAAATAAAAATTATGAAATGCATAGACCAGTCAAAACACTAAAATAACACTTTGAAAGAATAAAATTACAGAGAATAGATGTGCATTGCAGGAAGTACCAATAAGTAACAACAACAATAATACAAGTATGTGTTGGGAGGTGAGTGTGAAAGAGACTGTGTGTAAGACACAGAGATACTGTGTGTGTGTGTGTGTGTGTGTGTGTGTGTGTGTGAAACAGAGACTGTGTGAGCTAGCTGCTGTGGAAATCTCAGAAACAGTGCACTGTCACTTTAAGAAAAGCACTCAATCACTCACCCCTCAGACTACAGCAGCACGGAGTCCTCTTGAACCAGGCTGTCCCCTCTGCCCTGCTCTGCGGAGATGGGGTACAGGGGCGGGGGAGGGGACACGCTGACATCAGCATCCTCTGCCGTCCACCCCCGCTCTGCACAGCTAGCAGGAGGGTCCCGGGAGCAGCTGCCGGAAGGAGCAACGTGGGGGGAGGGGAACCTTACCACATGCTGCTGGTCTGCTAATCGGCTGGGCGGCACTTGGATCTCTCCTGCACAGCTTACAGGGAACACAGGTGTTCGGTTTTGTGCAGTTAGAAAGTTGGCAATCCTAGTTGTAGATTCATACCCTGGCTTGCTGCGCATTAACTTGCCATGTAGACAACCCCTCAATCTCCTCACTTTCCCCATGCATTGTCTAGGTAGCCTAGGCACCTAACTCAGGGCTATGGGCTCTACTTGGTGGTAGGACACCCAAAGTTAGGTATTGCCACATTGAGCCAACGTCCCCTTTGTGGATCTAGCCCTTAGAGTCCAAATTTTACATGACTGTGCTGGATATGAGACCAGCCCTGTATATATGCTCATACCTTAGAGACATATTCATGCAAGTTTTCTAAATGGTTTGAACACAATCCTATTTTTAGTTTTACATGAATTGGAAGTTGTATCATCACCTTCTCCTTCATTCCCCTGGAAATCACTTAACATTTTGTTGTATGAGCTGTAGGGAGTGCAGATCTATTTTAATCAATACAGTATTTTCAGAGTAAAATTACTTGGTAAGCTATTTCTTCTATCAATGCAATAAAGGTATCTTTTACTTGTGAATGTTGATAAACAGCCGTTGATTTTTTTTGTTCCCATGCAGTAGATTTCCCAACACCAAAGACAGAGCTGGTACAGAAGTTCCACGTCCAGTACTTGGGCATGTTACCTGTAGTTAAACCAGTGGGTATGTAACACCATTGTTCTTAACTGATGCTAGAGGGGACTTACATAAAATCTAAAAGGGCTAGATTCTGGCTACACATGCACTGGTAAAGAAAAGTGCAAGGAGCAACAGCGCTCTTTACTTATGTTCCTGATGCACAGGGGTCAGAACTGAGCCTCCAAATAGGAAGAGAATGGGGCTGTCTAGTGCTCATGGCCTCACTCAGGCTTGTGCTTCCTCAGCCAGAATGTTTTGGGAAGGCTGCTGAGACAAAGCCCTTTGCAGCGTCCTTTCCCAACATGAGCAGTGACAATTAAAAAGCCAGAAGGGAGTTGTAAGTGCATAGGACTGGAGTGAGGTGCTACCTGAACAAGCTGCTGTCCCAGTGTTTTAAGCCTCCTAGGAGAAGACTGGCAACTACTTTTGTTTTTACAAAGTGACAAAAAAAAAAAATAAAGGATAGCAGGAGCTAGTCATTTTTTTTTCTTAAGCCCCTGCCATCAGAATGTTTTTAGCTAAGAAATCTAAGGCAACTTCTTTTCTGTGCTTCCAGGTGAAAATAATAGTTTCTTCTAGTTTTTTTATGTATTTATTTTATACATTTTTTTTAATCCCATTCTCCCTCCCTCTACATTTTAGGTATGGATACGCTGAACAGTGCCATAGAAAACCTTATGGCTTCCTCTAGTAAAGAGGAGTGGATGCCAGTTACCATGAATGTTGCTGATGCTACTGTGACGGTCATCAATGAAAGAGTAAGTTAGGAATAGATTAACCTAATAGTTTTGATAGTGCAATCTCAGAAAGCTAGAAAGACCCCATCTGTAATAGAATTTTTGTTTGGACTAGAGTGTATTCTTTTGTTTCACTTGACATTTCCCTCCAGTACTGTAAACTGTGCACAATAGGACCATTTAGTAAAGATTGAGATTTTAAAAATCTTACAATTCATCTTCAGCTTTTATGTTAAAGCGCAGCATATCAAGGTTCTTACCAGTCACTTTTGTTAGGTTCAGTTTTATTTGCCCCTTCAAAACAAGCCCTTAGAAATAATTGTAAATGTTTATGAGGTATAAAAAAATAAGTATCAGCATTATCTTTTCCTTGGGTTTTTGAGACCCAAATACTGCAAGCCTAAACCCTGGGCCAAGAGTCCTGAATGCTAAGATTTGCTCTGTCCTCCTCTTCAATTTAGCAAGGACAAGGAATCTTTCAGTCTTTGTTTCGTGCTGCTGCTTTATACAAAGCATTTTCCCAGAAGTCCAGTAGAGTGACACTTTCAAGAAATAGGTCTGTTTCACTGCTGCTGTGTCCCCGGGGTAAAATCCCTATTCAACGTGGATAAGTAGTTGTTGTTGTTGTTGTTGTTTTATGACTTACCGCAGTCTGTCTTTTTTAAACTGAAATAACCTAGAAACTGTGGTGTGCCCAATACCAACCGCTTTGGTCTCTCTTCTTCTTGTATTTTAGAAGGGTTAATTGAGTTCAGCACATTGCTAATGCTCTACAGATAAATAATAAGAGTTCAGCACTACAGCTACAGTTTCACCAGGGATTTTAAAAACGTAAATGAAATATACCAAAAAGTTGTATTGAATACATTGTAGTAATGAGCAATCATTGCTTCGTAACCAGAATGAAGAACAAATCATGGTAGAATGTCGTGTTCGGTTCCTGTCCTTTATGGGAGTGGGCAAGGATGTCCATACATTTGCCTTCATTATGGATACAGGGAACCAGCATTTTGAATCCCATGTTTTTTGGTGTGAACCAAATGCAGGAAATGTATCAGAAGCTGTTCAGGCTGCGTGTATGGTAAGTGATCTTTTTCAAAGTGAACTGTAGTACTTAGCTCTTTCACTAACTATAAATAGTAATAATTCTAAATTTACAATTATATTAAATCTCTATAATATTTAAAGAACTGTAAAAACTGGTATCTTTAATGCAAAATAAATAAATAAATAAATCTTTGAGAATTTAAATAATGCTCCTATACCAACTTTACCTATTTGGGTGAAAGTGATTATGAAATGATAGATTTCATGATTTTAGGGAAAGGAAGGAGTGAGAGCAGCAGAATAAGGATAATGGACTTCAAAAAGGCAGACTATAACAAGCTCAGAACTCGTTGGTGAGGTCCCATGGGAGGAAAGTCTAAGGGAAAAAGCAGTTCAGGAGAGCAGTTTCTCAAAGACACAATATTAAAGGCACAACAATAAACTATCTCAGTGTGAAGGAAAGATAGGAAGAATAGTAAGAGGACAACACAGCTTCATCAGGAGCTCTTTAATTACCCAAAAATCAAAAAGGAATCCTCCAAAAAGTGAAAACATGAACAAATTGCTAAAGATGAATACAAAAGAATAGCACAAGCATGTAGGGACAAAGTCAGAAAGGCTAAGGCACAAAATGAGTTACACCTCGCAACGGCCATAAAAGGGCAATAAGAAGAAGTTCAATAAATTCATTAGGAGCAAGAGAATATCAAGGAATGTGTAGATCCACAACTTAATGGGGAATGAGAGCTAATGACAGATGACCAGCAAGAACACTGTGGTGTTTAATGCCTATTTTGCCTCAGGCTTCTCTAAAAGAAAGTTGTGACTGGAAGCATAATATTAACAATTAATATTAACCAAAAGGGAGAAGGAGTGCAACACAAATAGGGAATGGACAGGTTAATGAATATTTACATCAGTTAGATGTATTCAGGTAGCTGGGCCTGGTGAAATTCATCCTAAGATACTTAAGGAACTAACTGACGCATTCTTGGAACCACTAACAGTTACATTCAAGAACTCATGGAGGACAGGTGTGTGGTCCCAGAGGACTGCAGAAGGGCAAACATAGCACCTATCTTTTAAAAGGGGGAATAAAGGAGGACCCAGAAATTATAGATTAGTCAAGCTAACTTTGATACCTGGAAAAATACTGGAACCAATTATTAAACAATCAATCTGTAAGCTCCTAGAGCAGCAGTTCTCAACTAGGGAGGGAAACCACTAACTGGTTTAAGGGGGTCTGCCAAATGGGGCTGATGTTAGACTCACTGGGGCCCTGGGCTGAAACCCCGCTGCCCCCACAGGGGGCTGGACTACTGGAGCCTCGCTGCCCACCGGTGCTGAAGCCCCTGCAACCTGAGGCTGAAGCCAACACCTGAGCCACAGAGCTTTGCAGGGCCCCCTGTGGCATGGGACCACAGGCAGTTTCCCTGCTTGGTACCCCCCTAATGCCAGCCCTGGCTTTTATATGCAGAAAAATAGTTGTGATACAGGTGGGCCAAAGAATTTTTTTGGGGGGTGGGAGGGAGCTCAGAAAGAAATACGTTGAGAACTTATGATGGATTTGTCAAGAACATGTCATGCCAAACATGTTGACCAGGTTACTGGCCTAGTGAATGGGGGAAGCAGTAGATATGATATATCTTGATTTTTAGTAAGGCTTTTGACAGTCCCACATGACATTCTCATAAGCCAACCAGGGAAATGTGGTCTCAATGGAATTACTATAACATGAGTGCTTACCTGGTGGCAGACCATACTCAAAGAGTAGTTATTAATGGCTCACTGTCAAACTGGGAAAACATACCTAGTGGGGTCCCAGAGGGGCCTGTCCTGGGTCTGTTACTATTTAATATTTTCATTGATTTGGATATTGGAGTGGAGCGGTTGCAAGCCCTTTGGAGGGGACAGAATTCAAATTCAAAATTGGTCTGGAATCAACAAAGTGAAATTCAATAAAGACAAATGCAAAGTACTGCACATAGGAAGGGAAAATGCAAAAATACAAAATGGGGAATAACTGGCTAGGTTGTACTACTGCTGATGAGGATCTGGGGGTTATTGGAGATCACAAATTGAATACGAGCTAACAATGTGATGCAGTTGCAAAGAAAGGCTAATATTCTGGGGTATATTAAAAGGAGAGTTATCTGTAAGACACAGGAGATAACTGTCCTGGTCTAATTGGCACTGGTGAGGACTCAGATGGATACTGTGTCCAGTCTTGGGTACCACACTGTCAGAACAATGTGAACAAATTGGAGAGAGTTCAGAAGAAAGCAACAAAACATGGCCTGTGAGAAAAGGCTAAGAAAACTGGGCATGTCTACTCTTGAGAAATGCAGACTGAGGAGGAATCTGATAAGTCTTCAAATACATTAAAATTTGTTATAAAGAGAATTGTGATCAATTGTTCTCCATGTCCACAGAGGTGGGACAAGAAATAATGGTCTTCACCTGCAGCAAGGGAGATTTAGTTTAAATATTAGTAAAAGTTTTAACTCTAAGGATAGTTAAGCACCGAAGAAATAGGTTATCAGGGTGGTTGTGGAATCCCCTTCAGTAGAGGTTTTTAAGAACATGTTAGACTTACCCCTGTCTGGGATGGTCTTAGGTGTACTTGGTCCTGCCTCAGCACAAGGGGCTGAAGTAGGTGACTTCTTGAGGTCCCTCCCAGCCCTACATTTCTATGATTCTACCTCCTACCCCTATCCATGTCTACAATGTGATGAAGGGCCCTTTTATTCTCATTACATGATCATCTAACACTGAGCAGTTTGACATAGGCCTGTATGCAAATATGCCATTCAATAATTGGAGTAAATTCTCAAATTATACAAGTAAATTGACCCATGAGATGCTTTCATTCACTTCTAAAATCAGACCCTGACATTTCCGCAATATATTCTCCTTTAAAATAACTAAGTTTGATTCTTCTTCGAGTGATTGCTCATGTGTGTTCCACCGTAGGTGTGTGTGCTTGCCATGTGCACCGGTGCCGGAAGTTTTTCCCTTAGCAGTACCCATAGTGGGGGAGCCCCGCTGCGATCCCTGGAGTGGCGCCTCTATATCACGCCATAAAGAGGGCTGCACGCTCCTCCCACCCTCAGTTCCTTCTTGCCGCCAGTGAAGGTAGTCGGAACTTGTGCTCCAGCATTGCTGCAGCGCCTTTCCTTAGTGGTACGATCTTCGACAGTAGTAGTTCTTCAGTTAGTGGCCTGGCTCGGGTCATGCCCCGAGCCCCAGGCTTCAAGTCATGCGACTCCTGTCGCAATTCCATGCCCAGAAGCGATCCACACTCCGAGTGTCTTCGCTGTCTGGGCGAGGCTCACATAAGTGAGTGCTGCAAAATCTGCAAGTCCTTCAAGCCCCAGACTAAGCGCGAACGTGAGATCCGTCTCTGGACCCTGCTTATGGAGTCGGTATTGGCTCCGGCTCCCCTGCCAAGAAGCAAGGCAAGACAAGGACAGGGGTGAGGCCGGACCCGAGTTGGGCAGCCCACGATCCCCCTCAGGGCCCAGACCTCCGACTCGAGTGGAGCGGAGTAGTCCGGCCCCGTCCGTGCCTGCCTCTCCAATGATGAGAGTCCCGTAGATGCCGGAGGCAGCTCAGGCAGCGCACGACATCCTCGTCCTGCCAGTACCGGGCGTGCCACCTGAGTCAGGCCCCCGGTCCCAAGGAAAGACGCTGCTGGGCGCCCAGCCCTCCCCGGCCAGGTTGGAGGTTGAGGTCCCTGCTTGATCTGCGGGGCCTTCCCAGAGCCCGTGTCAGATCTCCACTCTGTTGTCGGGGTCGCCTGACAGCGAGTCGCCAGAATCTTCCCCGGCCCGCAGGAGCCGTAAGCACCGGGACAGGAAGCGTCGACGCTCCTCCTCCAGCCGGAGTGATAGCAGGTCGCGACACCATCGGCACCGCCACTCATACCACGGCGTGCGCCAGGCTCGGAGTATGTCCCGACCATCACTGTCACCGAGGCGTCATAGCCACGGTCGTCGTAGGGAGTCTAGAGATAGCACCTCTGACTTATACGTCTCCTCGTCGTCGAGGTCAAAATCCCGGGGCAGGAGCTGACCAGGACGGCATCGGTCCAGCCGCTCTTATGTCACCGTGGGCTCCTCAGCTACCTCGGCTACCAGTCGTCCTTCCCTGGGCCACGTCGTCTCTCAGGAACATGTAACCCTGGTAGGCTCCGACGGCTCAATGGCAAGGGGTGCCATGGCAAGGACAGTGGTGCCAGTGGGAACTGTGGCCCCAGGCGCCCTCACCGGCGAGGCCCCGCTCTGTTGCTGGGGCATCCCAAGCGCCTTCGGCGTCCCCGCCTCGGCACCGAGAGCAGTCCTCAGGTACCGAATCACCGGCACAACATCCGGACCCAGACGTGGAGTGCAACCCTCCAGTACCACCTGATGCCCTAGAGGCGGTACCTGTCGTCTCGTCGGCACCGGACGAGTCCATAGTGGCGCCGCCTCCTCCTTCTCAGGAGGACTTTAAGGCTTATCAAGAGCTTCTCCAACGAGTAGCCACCAACCTCCAGATCCAGGGTGAGGAGATGGAGGAGCCGTCGGACAATTTGTTTAATGTCCTGTCCTCCTCGGCACTGGGCCGTGTAGCCCTACCCCTGCATCAAGGGGTAGCAAACATTTCTAGTGGACTCTGGCAAACCCTGGCCTCTCTGCCGCCCATTTCTAAGAAGGCAGAGCGGAAGTACTTTGTCCCAACAAAGGGGCATGAGTACCTATACACTCATCCTACCTGTCAACCACCATGAAAGACGTGGCCAGCCCACACTCACCCCCAAGGACAGGGGGCAGGGCGTTATTTGCGGACCAGACGGACACTCATCTGTGAAGGACTCCCGCACCACCCTGCAGACTCTCGGCCTGTATGTCCAACCAGCCAAGGACAAACCCAGACCCCAGCCCTCAGCTCCCCCTGTAAGGGGTAGGTACGAGCCCCCGCCTAAGAGGCCTAGGGACCAGCAGCGTAGGTCACAGCGCCAGTCCCGTTTGGCCCCACGGCCCGGCCACTCGAAGGGCAAGAGGCAGGGGAAGAGGCGTTTTTGACTCTTTGTGGGGGGCCACCTGACCTGTTGCCAGGGGAACCCCCCAGTTAATAAAGTTGTTTTTTGGCAACCGTTTATCGGTCTTCAGAGTGTATTGGTCCTGTATAACATCAGACCGGTGGGTCCTCAGTACCATCTCCGAGAGATACAGGCCGCAGTTCGATTCACCCCCACCACACCATCCTCCGTCCCGGGATGTCCCTGGGGACCCGGAACACACACTTCTTTTAAATCAGGAGGTGACGCGCCTCCTCACCCTGGGCGCAGTGGAGAGGGTACCTCAGGAATTCCAGGGCAAAGGGTTTTACTCCCGGTATTTCCTGATCCCGAAAACAAAAGGCGGGCTCAGGCCCATCCTCCACCTGCGGAATTTCAAACAGTTTCTGGTTTGCTGCAAATTCCGTATGGTGTCCCTGGCCTCTATTGTTCCGTCCCTGGACCCTGGGGATTGGTTTGCATCCCTGGACCTCCAGGATGCATACTTCCCTATCCACATTTTCAAGGGTCACAGGCGCTTCCTCCACTTCCTGGTAGGGAGAGACTACTACCAGTTTACAGTCCTTCTCTTTGGCCTTTCCACGGCCCCCATTGTTTTTACCACATGCATGGCGGTGGTAGCAGCCCACCTCAGGAGGAACAGGCTGCTGATCTTCCCCTACCTGGACGACTGGCTGCTCAAGGGCAAGTCTCGGTCCCAGATGCAGGCGCAGATGGAATTCCTGCTAGACACCTGCACGAGTCTAGGCCTAGTAGTAAACAAGGAAAAGTCCAGGTTAGTCCTGGTTCAGCGCATACACTTCATAGGGGCGCTGATAGACTCGCTGGTGGCCCGGGACAGATTCGAGACGCTCAAGGGTCTCATCGCCTCGGTCACGGCCTTCCCTGTGACGATGGCACGGGCGTGCCTTCAGATCCTAGGCCATCTGGCAGCTTGCATCTCAGTGGTACGACACGCCAGGCTCAGGATGATGCCCCTCCAACTCTGGCTGGCCTCCCAATATTCCCAGGCCAGGGACGGCCTGGACAAGGTCGTCACATTGCCACCCAGTGTAGTGGCTGACCTGCAATGGTGGTCCCTCCCGAGCAACATGCTTCATGGTATCCCATTCCGGGAGTCCCCTCCCTCGCTAGATCTGGTGTCAGACGCCTCGGACCTGGGATGGGGAGCCCATGTGGAGAGCTTCAAAACCCAGGGCAGATGGTCGCCCCCAGAATTATCTCTACACATAAATGTCAGGGAAATCAGGGTGGTGCGCCTGGCGTGCGTAGCCTTCAGTCAGCACCTAGCGGGGAAAGTGGTCAGAGTCCTCACGGACAATCCGACCGCAATGTACTATATCAACAGGCAAGGCGGCACGCATTCCATGGCGTTGTGCGAGGAAGCCCAGCTCCTGTGGGAGTTCTGTATACCCACAACATCCTTTTGAGGGCTTTTCACCTGTCTGGCAAGCGCAATACGCTCGCGGATCACCTAAGCAGGTTTTTCTCCCAACAACACGAGTGGTCTCTACACGGGGAGGTGGCCAAGCAGCTCTTCCTAGAGTGGGGTACTCCCCAGGTAGATCAGTTCGCCAACGTCCAGAATCGCCTATGCCCACGATTCTGCTCCAGGGCGGGAGAGGGCGAAGGGGCGATATCGGACGCGTTTCTAATTCCATGGTCGGGCTGCCTGTTCTACGCCTTCCCGCCCTTTCCCTTGATAGGCAAAGTTTTACAGAAGGTAAAGGCAGACGGGGCACGGATTATCCTCATAGCCCCGGATTGGGCCCGTCAACATTGGTACGGGACCCTCCTGCAGCTTTTAGTGGCCCCCCCGCACAGGCTGCCGCTTCGAGCGGACCTCTTCTCCCAGGAGAGAGGACGTCTCCTCCACCCCAACCCAGCCACGCTCCACTTGACAGCGTGACTGCTCCGTGGTTGAATGAGGAGAAGGGGAGATGTTCTGAGGGTGTTAGGTCCTGCTTGACAGCAAGAGACCGTCCACGCGACGAACCTACCTGGCCAAATGGTATCAGTTCTCCATGTGGGAGAGGGAAAGGGGATCCTCCCCCTCCTCCGCATCTATCCAATTCATCCTCTATTACCTCCTCTCCCTTAGGACCCAAGGGCTGGCGCCCTCCTCGGTCAGGGTACATCTGGCGGCCATTTCGGCTTTCTACCCCCCAGTGCAGGGCCATTCGGTGTTTTCACACCACATGACTTCCCGATTCCTAAAAGGGTTGGATCGGGCATTCCCTTACGCTAGACCCCGGTCCCGCTCTGGGACCTGAATCTAGTACTCTCCCGCCTCCCAGGGCCCCCTTCGAGTCCTTGGCCACGTGTTCTTAGTCCCATTTGTCATGGAAAGTGGTGTTCCTGGTGGCTATCACCTCAGCCCGCCGGGTCTCGGAGCTTAGGGCTCTGACCTCTGAATCCCCATATACGGTCTTCCATAGGGATAAGGTCCAGCTCCGCCCGCACCCAGCTTTTCTGCCGAAGGTAGTCTCGGCTTTTCACATGGACCAGGACATTTTCCTCCCAGTCCTCTGTCCTAAGCCCCATTCCTCCAATGAGGAATGACACCTGCATATGCTAGATGTGTGTACAGAGCTGGCTTTTTACCTAGACCGGACCAGGCCATTCTGGAAATCCCCTCAGCTTTTCATTGCATCGGCCGAGCGCATGAGGGGGCGACCGGTTTCCACCCAGAGGATCTCCCACTGGATCACCTCGTGCATACACATATGTTACGACCTGGCAGGGGTTCCCCTGTCTCTTATAGTGAGGGCTCATTCGACGAGAGCTCAGGTCTCATCAGCGGCCTCCGTGTCCCTATTTAGGACATCTGTAGGGCTGCTACTTGGTCCTCTATCCACACCTTTTCATCGCACTATGCGATTGTCTCCAAAAGGCGGGATGACGCCAGGTTTGGTAGGGCGGTGCTCCACCCGGGTAACCCTTAAACTCCTACCCACCTCCATCCAGTATAGCTTGGAGTCATCTACTGTGGAATACACATGAGCAATCACTCGAAGAAGAAAGGACAGTTACCTGTTCCATAACTGGCGTTCTTCGAGATGTGTTGCTCAGGTGTATTCCACATCCCGCCCTCTCGGAGTTGTCTGGCAAGAAGGAACTGAGGGTGGGGGGAGCGCGCAGCCCCCTTTATGGCGCAATATAGAGGCGCCACTCCAGGGATCACAGCGGGGCTCCTCCACTACGGATGCTGCTAAGGGAAAAACTTCCGGCACCGGTTCACATGACGAGCATGCACACCTATTGTGGAATACACCTGAGCAACACATCTCGAAGAACGCCAGTTACGGAACAGGTAACTGTCCTTTCCTGTATTGAAGAATTTTAGATCAAAGATAAGGACTTTGTAGCACATTTTGAAAAACAAAAACAGCAAGAAAAAAAGAAGGCAAGAAAATTATTAATAATTATTTACGTTATCCTAGAGCCGAGAAGCTCCATTCAAAGACCAGAACCCTATTGTCCCAGGTGCACAAACACAGAACAGGCGGTCCCAGCCCCAAAGATTGTATGTGCATTTGGGATGTGTCTGAGGGGCTGAAATATTTATTCTGATCATTGGGCCAGGGCCAACGCTTCTAAGGGTACATCTACACTACAGCGGGGAGTCGATTTAAGATACGCAAATTCAGCTACGTGAATAGTGTAGCTGAATTGGACGTATCGCAGCCGACTTACCCCGTTGTGAGGACGGCGGCAAAATCGACTTCTGCCGCTTTTTGTCGGCGGCGCTTACTACCACCTCCGCTGGTGGAGTTAGAGCGCCGATTCGGGGATCGATTGTCGCGTCCCAATGGGACGCGATAAATCAATCCCCGAGAGGTCGATTTCTACCCGCCGATTCAGGCGGGTAGTATAGACCAGACCTAAAAGTTTCTGTCTGCCAGGGTGTTCCTAGGCCCGGAAAGTGTTCGGTCATCGGACTGTTAAAATAATTTAATTCTTACTTTATTTTGGTTTTCCCCTCCATTTCACTTCCAATGTGGCATAAACTGCTGAAGTTAGAGATTGTTTTATCCCATTTTGAAGATGCACTTTGGGGTTTTGGAGGCAATACAGCTAAAGCTTCAGCAGTTCCCAAGGGCTTGGCTGTTGCAGATGTGTCCAAGATAGCGTCTGGGGGGAAATAAATAATAAGACCGAGGGGGAGTTTCAGCTTTTCACACATATCAGTGTAATTCAGCATTTGTTTCTAATCTGTTCTTGAAATAGCTTTTAAAATAGTCACTGATCCCTTAGTTTAGCAGTGGGTTTTTTGGCACCAGTCCTGGAATGAATCTAGCAAGTTCAGTGGCAGAGTTTGCCTGTAATGTATAAAAAGTACTGAATTTAAGATTCTCATGTGAAGCTACGGAAGTGCACTAATGATTGTGGAACACATTTGCTTTGTTGCAGTTACGGTATCAGAAGTGCTTGGTAGCCAGACCTCCTTCACAGAAAGTTCGACCGCCCCCTCCTCCTGCAGACTCGATGACCAGAAGAGTCACAACTAATGTCAAACGCGGAGTCTTGTCCCTTATTGACACTTTAAAACAGAAACGCCCTGTTTCTGAGATGCCATAGCTGCCCAAGGGAAAGGATTCTTGTAACACTTAATTGAAGAAACAGTAGCTACGCTAAAGAAAATGAACTGATGATGTTCAACCTTCCATTTTAAATTGCTGATGCTTTGTCTTCAAAGAATTTATCCTTATCAAAACAATGTTAGACAAGCATGTTCTCTCGTTCTTGCCATCATCATGTGATATGAAAAGACGCATGAATAATTTTTTTGCTGTCAATGAGTTACATCATGAACAGTAGAAGGTCTATTTCTGATTGTAAATATTCTGAACATTACCTAAATTTACACCCAAAAAGAAATATGGCCATGTCCCTCCTAGTGAACTAATGTTAAAGTCCTTGGAGTGATTGATGCCTGAATTATAGTTTCACCATCTTCTTGAGCTGGATTTGTCACAAGCAACCCTTAAATCCTACAGCACTTTGCCCTGTTTTCAACACTGGAGTAGGTACCAGGTATTAGTTACCATTAAATTACTGTAGTATAAATACCAAGTTTTATTTTTACAAAGCTGCACCTGTTAGTTTTAAAATGCGCGTTGGCATTGGTTTAGGAACCACTTTATAATTTTGCCTGACATGCTTTTGAACCATGGTGACCATATTTCATTTACTGTTTATATATTATGATTTTGGAGAAGAAAAGTTTTGAGTAATTCAGAGCAGGATGCATCAGCTTTAGCCTTTTGCCCTAAAATAGACAACTGCATCGGGGGGCTGTTAAATCTATTCTCCAAAATCCAACATGGTGCAACAAAAATATGATTTATTTAACTGTGGGCTCCTACCATCTATGATTAAGAGAGGGACTTATTCAGAACTGTTATATATGGCACAAACTAGAAAGCTACACATTTTCCCTGTATTACTCCTTGTGTGTGCAAACTTTCAATTGAAGGCCCCATCACCCAGTTCTTTCATTTGGAGTTTGGTGTTGAGTTAATATTTACATGAGATGCAAAAGAACTATCACGTTTTTGTTGGGCAGACCTATTCTCATTTATACCATGATGAAGTTTCATTTTACTTTAATGCCCTTTCTGTAGCAGCTCTCAACAAAGGAATGACACAGTTCTTCTCTGATATGATGGAGCTACATGTAGGGTAACCTGATTTCAGTGCTTTTGCTCCAAAAGCTCCAGCTAGCTGTGTTAGTCCACTCTACTGTAAATTCCTTGGAAACAAACTATGCAGTATTGCCCCTTATAAGCGTACATTGTGCTAACCTTTCAATGCACTTATATGCTTATCTTTTTCTTTGTTTTTTCCCCTTGCCCTCTGTCTTATTACAACTGCAGGGTGGTACATACAATAGAAATGGAACAGTGCAGATGTTTTTACCAGTGTTAAAAATTTTCTGCCTCCATTTTAGACATCTACTGGAAGGCTGAACCATCTGGGTATGTTGACACTGTAATTCTAAAGGGACATTGTCAAGATAGATAGGCGCAGAATTTGACCTAGCTTTCTCTCACTAGTGGCTTTTGTTTTAAATTAATGGTTGCGTATTTTCTTTTTTTTTTTTTTAAATCGGTCGTAGTTGCTACCCATGAGCTTACCCCAGTAACAAACAAATCAGGCAGTGAATGCAAGGGCCAAAGCAATGATGATCAAACACTTTCAGCCTTGAGTTTGTAAAGGAATTATGGACAGCTCTAACAAAAATTAAAATGAACTTAACATGACGGAAATGTGACCATACTGGCAAATGAAGGGCTGATGCTCTGCTGGTGTATAAAGGTGCAGCTTCATGGACACCAGCTGCACAGCCAGTGGCCTGAAATCCTCTGTTGTGCCACAGTACCTAACTGGAACCTACAATGGGGCGCTGACCTGGCTGAGGCTTCTAAGCACTACTGTAATATAAAGAATAATACAACCCACTAGCATACACTCAGCTAAAACACTTGCCTGTGGTCCCAATTTCAGCAAGATATTTAAGCATGTGCCTAATATTTTAAACCCAGGTTTAAAATTACCAAGTGCTTAAGTCCCAACACAGCAAGGTATTTATGTACCTCAACCCTGTTCAGAGAACCAAAGCTACAAGAAGAAACTTGCATTTGCATTCACATTCACTCCTTTGTCTCTCTGGGTTCCAGTAGTGGTAATCTCAGTGGTTTCCACTGGGAACTGTGCTAATACCATTTTTCCCCCCACAGTGGTTATCAGCAGCCATCAGATGGTAACCCCACCTGACCTAGAGACGTAAGATGCTGTATTCATTATCACTCCCCAGACTCAGCAAAAACCTTGACAGTGTCCTTTTAAAGTTCCAGTTTGAAACTTTCCCAGGATTCAGATTTGCAATGAGTTTTAAATAGCATAAATACATTCCATAGGAGATCCACTGCATCTGTGTGATGCTGCTGCCCCATGATGGCAGACCAGGACCTCCCTTTGTAATTAAACAGTCATGTTAAAAAGCTGTTGTTTTTATTCACTACTTGGTGTGGTTCGGTTTCCTGTTGTCAGGACCAGGAGTACTTAGCTTGCTTTCAGCAGCAAAGCACATAAAGACAGGTTTCAGAGTAGCAGCCGTGTTAGTCTGTATCCGCAAAAAGAACAGGAGTACTTGTGGCACCTTAGAGACTAACAAATTTATTAGAACATAAGCTTTCGTGGACTACAGCCCACTTCTTCGGATGCATATATATGCATCCGAAGAAGTGCCACAAGTACTCCTGTTCTTAAAGCACATAAAGAGAGTCAGGGATGCAGTTGCAGTAGGTATTGAAAAGACAATGGATAGGAATGTATTGAAAAGTCACAGATCATCTGTGGATATTTTGTTTTTAAAATACTTTTGCTTATTTTACCAAAATACTGATTAAGACTTTGATTCTGCAAACACTTAGGTATGTGCTTTATAAGCACATTAGTCTCACTGGCTTCAACAGAATGACTCATGCTCTTACAGGTTCTGCACATACCTAAGTGTTTGCAGGATCAAGGCCTAATTTTGTAAAACCAGTTACATTAAAACACTATGTTGACTTAATTTCTGCCATGGCCAAAAATTATGGCTGGTGCATGCGTGAGAGCAAATGCCATTGTTTTACCTAATGTAGTGACACTTCAGTTACCTATGCATTCTTTATATCTAGTGATTCTGTAAGTAGGCATATGTTATGCCTTGTATGTCTCATGTCATTTTTGAATTAACCTGTTAAATACAGCTTAAAATATTTTTATTTTATTTATTCTATTTTTACTGAAATAGCCTGCATTATGATGTTGATGTACTATCTTTACTGGACATGATCTCACAACATATCCAGTGCTAAGTAATCTCCGTGTACTATAGGTTGCCTAAAAAGGTGGGTTTTATAATTATTTGTAGTCACATTTTTATTGGCATATGTAGAAGAAATGGCAAAACAATGTGTAAAGCTAATTTCTCTTATTTTATAAATGCAAATGGTAAGTTAGAGGCAGATATCACAGGCCACCTCATTAATATGCTCCCTTGCAGAAGCAAGGAGATTTATAGCCACAGCCAATGTCTATAGTTTAAAGCCTTTCCTTTGAGTTGCTGCAGTTTTTAGTTTTTATTTAAACCACTTATGATTTCATTTGGGGGAGGGGGGGAAAGGTGGTGTCAGGATATAAGAACCACCTACAGATTGCATGAAAGGAAATTGATCCCACTTACATTATAATGAGTTCTTAGTGATAAACTTTGTGTAAAGAGCTACCTGTACCTCTTCCACAAAAAAAAAAAAAAAAGTCCTTCCTTAGATTTGCAGGCTATAAAGCTATGGAATAACTAAGACTGTTTTGTGTCATTTACTAAGATTTTAAATCCCTTTTCTTTTAATTTTATCAAACATGTCATAAAGCAATGAAGCAGGGATATAAAACTGTTAATAAATCACATGTGAAAACAGCTATTTTTATTTTAATAGCTGATACTGGCTCAGCCTTTACAACTTTAACATTAACACTGTTACTTCTATCTGTGCAGGCTTAGTTATTTTAATATATTGCTAAAAACCTGGGCTGTACAGTCACCAAACAAAGGTTTGATTTAGCTTAGTATTTGCAAAAGGGAAAATGCACAGTTTATCAGTCAGAGCTCAGTGTTATATAAAGCAGCTGATTGACACTGAAAAGAACTTTTTTTTCTTTTTTGCTGTTGACCACTTTTACACATTTAAATGTAATCTGTTGTGAGAATAAATTTAGATGCATAAAATGCTTGACTCACTTGTCACTAGTCCATAAAGTTTGGAAAGTAGTTCATTTCTTGGGACAGAACCTTGGTGGGGGGAAGGAGAAAGTTTCTCTGTATTTACTGTTTAGAAAAGATACCAATACATTGGCCAGTTCAGAAGAGAGACATTAATGTATTTTCTGAATTGTGGTAAATGTTAAGCCAGTATTAAGGAAAAGGCGGTACTATGATTTGCCCTAATGCACAGCTTGAAATATAAACTGCTTTTAAGTCCTAGAAACGATATATTTAACGGGTGGAGGAGTAAGAGGAAGTCAGATTTGTCTGTTTTAAAGCTTACAAGTAAAAGGCTCTCTCTCTCTATATATATATATATATACATAGAGAGAGAGCCTTTTACTTGTAGGTTGCTGGTGCAATTCTGGGTCAATCTGGGAATACCTAAAATTTGCCACCAGCTGATGGCAAAAGTGGCTTGTGAACCAAGTTGTTCTCTAGCATCATGTTTATCATTGTTGGCTCTTGGACAATCTAGTCAAAGAGACTGAACCAGCCCCTGGAAATCTAGTCTTAGATCAGATGAGACCCAGTGGTAGGACAGCAGATGGAAACTTGCACCACTGTGCTGTACCCCATATGTGAACAGAACTTCCACTCTCAGAGCTGTCTACTGGCACCTTTTAATGAGCACACGATTTTTATTTTTAAGAGAGACTGTTTACTTAGTTTATTGTTATAACACCCACTGTGCATTAAAAACGAAAAGATTTTAAAACTCACCCACTCTTTTTGCCTTCCCTTTCCCAACTACAGAATCTCACACCCCTGCCACCTACTTTGAGCCATGCTTAGGAACTATATTTAAAATAAATTTTTCCCTTTATATTTTCCATTCCCTTTCCCTAAATGGCGGCTTCTCTTTTCTCATCCTTATTGTGAACTATGATTGTAAAATAGTGTCATTTTGTTCTCTTGCTTTTTTCCAGTTGTACATTGCAAACACAGGACTCAAGCCAGGAGCCTTACTATCTGCCCAGGAGATCAGAGAATGAATTGTGATTGTCACAATTCTTCCCTGGCAGTTGGGAAGCAGAAGTTCACCCCTTTTCATGGATCTGTTTACTCTTGACCAGTGAGGGTGGGTGTGTGGTGCCAAGCCTGCTCCTGTTTACTCACAGTGAGGTAACGAGTGAGCAGCACAAAACTTTTACCTATTAAAATTATTTCTTTTGTTAAACAGATTACTTTTAGCAGCAGTGGGAAAACTCACCTTTGATGACCACAGGCTCTTTTGCCCTTTGTTTCTTTCCTTACCCTATTTTTCTTTGTTTCTCTCCCTTCTTTCTTCCTTCTATATTCCCGTTGGAAGAAATTCTCAATTTTCTTCTTTGGATTTCACTCCAACCCTCTTGCCCTTGTCTAAAATGATCATCAGTAGCTAATACTGACATTTGAAATGTTATCATTAGGCTTAGAATTAACATCTCAATTAGATGTTGGGTTGGCACAAAGAATCAGGTTCCAGGTACTTAGTTTCATTTCTCCCCCCATGTCTGGGCTGTTGGAGAGGGAAGCCATCCTTTGCTAGGCACTCCTGTAGATTGCAGTAGAACTACATGAGTTCCTGTCCTGCACAGCCCAGCTGGGATATAGGCAATGGAGCAGACACTTTGTTTTTTCCCCTGCAGTGCAGAAGTAGGCCTGTCAGGGAGCAGTTGCAGCAAGTAAAGCTTCTCAAGAGTGCTTTCAGATCATACTGAAGGTGCTACTAGGGTTGCAAGGGAAGCAGTATCCACTACCACCTCCTCAGAGCAATGCAAGTACTTGTTTTAAAATGGCAGGAACCATCTTTATTTCATAATCAAATATAAATTTGAACCTCAAGGGCCACACATTGGATGCCAGTGATATAATGCATGGCTTATTGCATACAAGTTCCCCTCTTTGTATTGTACGTCTTTGAGGGTTCAAAACCAGTTTTGCTTATTCCACATCTGAATCAAACCCTTGTCAAAGTAGGTGCATTTGTCTAGCTCTCCTTTAGATTCTCTGTACTGAGTATGGAATGTGGACACAATAATACTTCTTACTTTATTTTATTTGAGAACTAGGACAGTTTAGTAGAAGTACCAATACAATGGACCCAAGTGAAATAGGGGGAAAAAAATCTTAATATTTATGAAGTACACACTTCTGGTTTAAAAGAAAGTTAATAAAACCAATCCTATTCAAAAATATGTTGCATAATACTTATGAAGTTGCTAGTTGGGTTAAATGTCTCAAGTCAGTAAGAACAATTCTACATACAAATATGTACTAATCATTTCAAACAGGAAGGAAGTTCTGAAGTTCCACTCAAATTTCAGAGTTAAGATGTCCTATGGTTAAGAGAACCTTATTTTATCTTGCTTAAAAAAAAAAAAAAAAAAAAGTTGGTACACTGAAACTGAGAATGTGATAAACAATTCTAGTTTCATAAAAGTTAAATATTTTAATAGATTGACATCTCAATATATTTAGCAAGATGTAACCACATATTAAATGTAGTTAGAAATGATTGACAGTTAATGTATACTGTTTAAAATGATTTATAGTTTAACTTGCAACCTGATCTTTACATATAACTAGAAATGCTGTTTATCATTTCCCCCCTCAATCACCGATGTTTCCAAAGAAATTGTTAAAATCATATAAATGTAAACCAAAAACTTGCTGTCATTATTCAGATGAATAATATTGGTATTAAGTGTTCCTATTTTGCTTGACATTTGTCACCTGTAGGGATGCAGAATAAGTACTTTCACGATTTCTGAATTGTTACCACTAATAGACAGCAGTTTCATGAAAAGCAGCATTTGAGCTTCCTTCTACCAGCCGCCATTAGCCTGACAATTATGATTTTTATAAACCATGGCAGCACTGTGATGTGTCAGATTATAATTCAGAATTCATTTTAGCATCAAAATACCTGTCTAGTTTTAAAATGAAATTTTCTATTCAATTTTTTTTAAAACAAAATTTCCTCTGCTGCTTCTTAAAGCACATCTGACTGAACTGAGGCATCAGTGTGCTCCCCAGCTGTGCACAAAATTTTCAACACAAGTACATACAATGTAAGCATGTGAATAATCCAGAGCCATTTTTGGAAAAAATGGGCTGGTTAACAATTTTGATGATTCGCTCTCGTATGCCGTGGTCATAAATAATGATACAATTTTCAGCTACCATCTTGTTGAAAAGTAAGCTCAGACCACCATAATTTCATTGTTGCTATGTGAACTTTTAGACCACTGAACAAAACGTGCAAAGATTACTTTTAAAATTAAGTATGCCCAAATATGTACAGAAGGTTATTGAAGCATGCCTTCTTTCTACATGTCACATTCTACTGATTAGCAATTAGCTATACAACTTTTGAGCTCACCCCCTAGGGATTTGAATAAGCTACTGTAGTTATTACTTTATGTGCATTTTGACATTCCAAATTGAATAGCTGGACTGAAACAACTACATAATAGTCTCTTTTGCAAAATATCTCCCTGCTATTTCCATAATAGCCATGAAAAGGGTATTAATTATAAATGTTCCCTAAAGGTAAGTAGTGGCCTCCACAGATATACCCTGGCATTATAGAAATATAATTTCAAACTTTGAAGAAATAACTATGAACCAGTTACAAAAATCCACTTTCAAATCCATGGTCGAGGATGCTTAACCACAGTTGAAGGTAAAGTTTCTTTTGGGTTGACCAGTCTTTTGGATAAAGAAGGTATAAATAAGTCACGTGCTGAGCTCTTTATTCCAATCCAGCGATAATAGTAATGTTGAGCCGAAATTTGAGATTTGTTCCCTTGTGGATTGAAGTATGGCACCATTACTGGAGGCAGAACTATCTCCACAGGTTTCAATACAACCATTTTATCTTCTGCCCGTGGCTTTCTAATGTGTGTCCGTCTCTCAAACACCTTACTCATAGATGACAGATTGGGTGTGTTCTTCAGCATTCCTGGCAGGGATGAGTTTGAGATGGGTTTGGTAATTTTCTTCAATTGAATGGAACTGTTTGTTTGGTTCACATTTTTTTGTGGAACACCACTAATTGCTTTAATTGGTGAAACTTCAGAATTAGTATTAATAGCTATCATTTCTCGGTTGAGGAACTCCACAATGTTTGTTTGTACCCCAGTATCTCTAGGAACATTTCTTTGCTGTGTTACTTTTGATTTTTTCTTCCTCTTCTCTTCTCTCTTTGATGATTTCCCAATATCAAGACCTTCTAGTAGACCCTTTGCTGCTGCACGAGCCAAAATGTCTTTTACAGACATTACTTCAGCTGGATCCCTCTGAAATTAAAGAAATGTTAGTGGAGCTAAACTACACCATCAAGCTATGCACTCTATTTTAATCCCTTAGGCTACACCTGCACTTTAAAATATATGGCAATGAGTCTGAGTCCCTGGGTGTGATGGGGTGTATCAATCCCACCCTGGCAATCCAGGAGTTAATAAATTGCTTTGGGCCCAAGGGACCACACCCCCTCACCTTTGCTGGACATGCTCTCAGTGGAGAGAGCATATAAAAGGAAGCAGCTCAGCTCAGTCTGGGCTGGCTAAGGAGGACAGCAGTCGTATGATGCTGGCTCCTACCAGGAAGTTGCCCGGACTCCAGACCACCGAGGCAGAGCACCCTGACCACATTGCAGGGACCAAAGACGAGCTGCTACCAGTGGAGAGATGCCAGAGCCAGAGCAAAGGGTAAGAAGTGACCCAGCAGATGCGCTCAGGGATACAGAGACCTGAATCCTGCACCAAGGTAACTGCTTTCAAAGGGCTCTGTGTCAGAACCTGGTGGAGAAGGGTGGGCCTGGTTTCCCCTATGCCCCACTGCTGCCAGAGCAGTTCCTTGGGCTCTCACTGCTTACTCCTGAAGAGGAAGCACCCTCCTAGACTTCCACCACTGGGCGCTACTGGATACCCTTTGGTCCCTTGACACTGGGTCTACAGACTCAAGCTTATGCTATGGTGCTAAAAGCAACAGGGTTGCTGTGTCTCTGAAGTCCACCCCCCCAACCACCAGCCCAAGTCCCTATACCAGTGGTTCTCAAACTAGGGCCGCCGCTTGATCAGGGAAAGCCCCTGACAAGCTGGGCCGCTTTGTTTACAGTCTGCATCCGCAGGTTCGGCTGATTGCAGTTCCCACTGGCCACGGTTCGCCGCTCCAGGCCAATGGGGGCTGCAGGAAGCAGCGCGAGCCGAGGGACATGCTGGCCGCCCTTCCTGCAGCCCCTATTGGCCTGGAGCTGTGAACTGCGGCCAGTGGGAGCTGCGGACTTGGCCGGTAAACAAACCGGCCCGGCCAGCCAGGGGCTTTCCCTGAACAAGTGGCGGCCCTAGTTTGAGAACTACTGCCCTATACAGTGCTAAGCACAGCTATGATGCAAACCCAGGGCTGTAGACCAGGCTCTTGAAACTTGCTGCTGTGGGTTTTAAAATGTATAGATATATCCTTCAACCCCGTCCAGCTATTGTCAAGCTCAGTGTATGGTCTAGAAAAGAAAACAATGCAAACATCTTGAAAGCAACAGCTGCATGCTATTAAAGGATGTTTACTGCAGAATCAAGGGAGTATATGGTTATATATTATAGACATATAGAAAGAAACTATTGTATGTAAAGTAAATAAGGTTTTTAAAATGTTTAAGATGCTTCATTTAAAATTAAATTAAAATGTAGAGCCCTGCGGACCAGTGGCCAAGACCCAGGCAGTGTGAATGCCTCTGAAAATCAGCTCGCGTGCCATAGGTTGCCTACCCCTGCACTACATGCTAGATTCACAAAGGAACTTCAGCATGGTGACAGAGTATTTCCATGGTGAAGTTTTTGGATGCCAGGAAAATCACTGGGATTCACCAAAGTTTGAGTTTGGTGCCTAACCTCCCAATACAATAAAGGGGGTGAGAGGTGCCTCAGAATGGGAGTCACAAAAGCCTGCAGGCTAGGTGGCTCCTTGCCTGAGCTAACCCCGTGGGAGACACAAAGCTGAGAGTAGGCCTCCTTAGCAAGAAGAGGACAAAAGCTACCACCTCCCTCATAACTTTTAGCCCAACGGTTAGGGAACTCTCACTTAGGTAGATGGGGATGGGTCTCAGCTCCCAAACAAGAGAAGGGATTTGAACTGGGGTGTGCCCCCTCAGGTGAGTGTCTTGGGGAGCAGGCTATAAGCCATTCTGAGGGGGGGACTTTCTCTCTCACCTGCAGCAGCTGTTCCACTGTAGACATAGAATTTAATCATTGGAGTGGGGGGGGGGGGGAATTGGATCTCCCACTTCCCCCGGTGAGTGCTCTAACTACCAGGCTGTTTGCTTGCTCACTTTCTGGCTCATGTTGATGCTATTCCACGCTGAGTATTTCATTATTTAACCACATTTGTTCCCACCCTAGCCCCCCAGGCCATTTTGGCAGAAGAATGCCTGTCTTGCTCAGTTTGTGCACTACTCTGGGGCTTAGGAATCCGGCCACAAAGTTCTGGTGGGTGCATGTGCAGAGGCAGAAACATGGGTGATGAACTTTTACTGAAAATATTTAGGTGTTGAGTGAATTTAGATACATACAGGGACAGCTGAGCAGAGATTTTGGCACCTAAAATTGGCAGTTAGGCACCTCTGTCCTTTCGTGAATCTAGGTCTATATCTGACTTGTGTATAAAGAGAAAAATATATTACCATTTATGAACACTGAATGAGTTTGCAAAGCACTTGGAGATCGTTGGGTGAAGTATACAATGTAAAAAGTATTACTAGGAAGTTTGCCCAGTATTAAATTCTTTAAGATATGAATTAAACTATCAAGATAGGTATAAAGTTAAACACACAACAGGGCTGGGAATGAAACTGAGGACTAGAATACTTAGAGTTCACTGTGAGATGTTTCAGCCGATTTATTAGCGTGTATAGCACTCTTCAGAAATGGTGGGAGCCCCCTCTGTCATAATCTAAAATTTGATTAGATTATGTATTGGGCACGGGTGGGAATCCTGCACTGACAGGAAGTTATACTAGCTGATTTATCAGGTTTTTCCATTTAGAATTCTCTTGCTGTAATGGAACCCTTTGACTTATCTATCATCCCAAGAGAGAGATGGTTCTCACTGCCCACTTTGTTGTAATAATACATAGGGAGATGGACTGACTGATCAAATCAATCTTATATTTAACTTCCAAAATTAATCACCTTTACCATTTTTTCCATAACCTTGAGTATTTTATCCCCCCCCAGAAAAGAGAAATGACAAGTTTTCCCCACTTACAAGCCACCTTAAAGGTATCAGTTGTAGTCATCATTTTTTCCAGCCCGGACAAGCACTGCATTGATGTACACAAAGCACTAGCACGAGGCCAACCATTCTTTATACAATTTAAAAGCCTGACACAGCAAACACTACATGTAGTGCTTACTATGCCAATCTTATCCCAGGACAAGTCACAGTGCGGGAGCGGGATGTAAGCTGGAAATTACTTTTAGCTTAATTACAATATAGAATGCATCTACACCATGTTCTGTTTTAGAAGAAGCTGTATTGTGGCTTTTATCAAGTTTAGTATGCATTTGTTTTGGAAGGAGAGCCTTTACCTCAAATATGTCATCTGAAACGAAGGCATATTTCTAGATACAAAAATACTCAATTAGAAAAAAAGATGATTTTTAAATTTCAAATGAAAAAGCATTCAGTAGGATAAAAACAGACTTCTTTTGAACAGTTCATCAAAGGAAGCTCCTTCATTTTCTTGGCAAAGAAATCTAGAGTTAGAGGCAGTGTGTATGTGTAAAGGAGTAGTAAAATATATTGTACTGTAGACAAGATTCTACTTGAAGCATCAAAACATGTCCAGGTAAAACAAATTACAATAAATACTTTCTAAAAACTGTTTAACTATCTTGGGGATTCAATCCTCACTGGAAACTTTCTACTTTTCACTCCATGGTCAAGCAATAGGAGAAGACTCATCTGCTTCAATACTGTTGAGTCTTGGCAACATATATAGCACTGCTGTGATCCCTGCTGGGCTTGATGCATACAGGCAGAACAGGATGGTTGCTTTAAAGCCTCTCTGCTGAATACCAGTTTCAATCAGCATGTTAAACATACCATGGTAACAGAGGAGTAAGGGAAAGAACAACGATAATTGCATACCAACCCAATCCTCCCTAAAATGTGACAAAGCTAAAAACTGGATCAAGTATACACTAGATTTCATTTGTCACACACACAACCACCTCTTTGATACATGAACACTAAATAGAAAACTTGTGAGCTCTCCAGCACATCCCTTCTATCTCAGCATAGTGCAATTTCAGAAGCTGGATCTTTCAGTTGCACTTGCCTCTAGGAAAAACTGTTGCACTGATTGCTTGTTTCTTCAATCTTTTGCCTAGTACAGTGCAACTAATGCTCAGAGACAAGTCCACTCTCCTGTCTGTATGGTTATGGTGAAGTCAGGTAATTTATGAACATTCCCTTGTGTGTGCTCATTTTTAAATTATATTTAAAAACAAAAGAGAAGAGGAAATCATATATACATCTTAAACAAGTACTTTTCTCAATGCATACTTTTTATGACTTACCTGTCTTGCTAGAACAGCTAAAAAACAGCAATTGGAAATCTCGGAGGGTTCCATTTTGAAAAAAATATCAGAAGTGCCCTCTATTTCTGAGTTGCACCACAGAGGAGGACTAAGCCTGTAAATATTACAAACAAGACTTGTAATTTTAAAATGTAAATAAATAAACTAAAAATTAGTTGAGTACAGCACACAAACTTTTCTTACTGACATGCGTTACATTTTAGACACCCTATTACTCATTTAAAAATACAATTATGATTAAAACAAATTTACTGATAGACTTTTAAATATTTTAATGTATACTGTCTTTACCAACAACAAACCTGTACTAAAACAATGTTTTGAATGTTCGCTTTCACATTTTCATAATGTGAAATTAGGGCCGATTATTAAACAATCACTGTGCTTTGAGTATATCAAGACAGTGAAGATGTTGGTCTGTATTTAATACAGACATGTTAATTCAAATGTATTAAATATATTTTTCTTTGTTAATGGGACAATATCATATTATAGGTTATAAAAAGGTTCCTTGCATGTGTAGCTAGAACATCTAAAAAAATTTAAAATCTAGACCCTGATCCTCAGGTTCATTAGGCTGCTTTGAAATGGTTGCATAGAATGTAGAGAAAGTGGTATACTGACTCCTATGTCAACTTTCTCCTTGCAGATTCCGGGACCATTGGCAGCCAGTGTAAATTAGAGCAACCATTAGACTGCTCAGACTTACACCCTGGTATTAGACTGGTCTACTGGACCAAAAGCCACCTTTGTACCACCTCCTCCTGACCTGTGCCATGGGCTACTCCAACTGGTGATCATCTAAGGAAAAGCACTTCAGTACAGACCACTGGATTTGATACCAAGGAATATATGGAATCAATTCTCCAAGACATGTACCTTTGAATAATGCTTAAATTGGGCAGGCTGGATCTAACTAGAGTAATACCACTGGGACTCACCATAACATATTAACTGAACTAACCTAAACATGGCAAGGTAGTCTCTGAAGGGCCAAAAATAGAAACACACTACTAAAGAGTCTTCATCTGAAAACAAATGGTCACAAAGCACACCCTAAAAGGAAACATGGGTTCAGATTCTGCATGCTGACTGAGCTATGCTCAGAGCAGGTCTAGAGCACAGAGGGGACAGGTATATCACCCTTCCAACAATTCAGTCCTAAAATGAGCATGTGCTGGCCCAGAGTCCCACCACACAACAGAGCAATCTGAAGGAAAGCCTCACTGAGGAACTCCCTAGGTACCCATATCTGCCAAGTTGAAGTCTACTTTGCATCATTGGAGTGACACAGACAGATATAACAGACCAGAGAATCAGACCTATGGCAGGTTCTGGACTAGCGGTTTCCTGAACCCTTGAATCTTTTGTTTCAGAGGAAATTAAATATTGAGTAAAGTCACTGTCTCTAGATCAGTGGTCTGCCCTAACCAGAAATATTGGCAACACTTCCTTTCACTTTTGTTCTCAGTGCAAAATTTCCAAAAGGAGAGATTATTTTGCTCCTCAGCATAGACGAGATCAGAGTAAATTTAGCAACAGCACAGATATACTTTTAAGTTAGCATAGCCTGTTCCCCTCCAGCTGCAAGTTCTCCCCATCTGATCATAGGAGTTAGCAGTTCTGCAGCAGAATTTCTTGATGAATTCTGCGCTCTTTGAAAGTGTTGTGACAAGATGGTGGATATAGTATGGTGGGTCCTACGCTTTTCTTGGTTGGGGGGGGGGCTAAAATACCACCCCTTACCCCTGCTCTTGGGGCACTGAGGGCCCCACTAGTGGTCCAGGAAGGTGGTAAAGGAGGGAAGCGGGGGAGGGGTCTGGGTTTGCTCCTCACTCTGAGTCCCAGCCCCTCTCAACCCCTGCAGGTTCTTACCCTCTTCTCCCTGGGGTGGGGTATCTTCAGTCCTTAAATGCTGGGGGAGGGAACATCCTTCCCCTGCTGGGGCAGGGTCTCCCTTACTCCAGTTTTCTGTTCCTCCAAGTCTAACAGCACACCTCCAAGCTCCAGTCCTCTCTCCTTCCCCCTGACTTCCTGAAGCAGGGGGTTTTATTAGGTTTCTAACAGGGCCTTAATTGATTACAGGTGCTCCAATTAACCTGTAGCAACCCTCCCTAGTCTACAGGGAACCACGCCTTAATTAATCTAGGGTTTATATACTTCCCTTCTACCACTTCCCATTGCTCCCTGGCCCTCCTGTATCACAGTGTGTAAAAAAAGATGATTAGAGTCGCTATTTCTCAAGGAAAACAGCTCAAGAAAATGGTCATGAATAATACATTTTAATACATTTGGGCTTTGAAAACATTTTCAATTTATGAAAACAATCACAGTATATATTTTATTTAAGCTATGCCATTATTACTTTGCTCATGCAAATCTTTAGGAGTTCATAACTATGCATTAAAATATGCAAAATATAGTTACCTATAAGGTCCACAGGATATAATATTTTCCTTCTTCCAATAAAGGAAGCAGTGTTTCCAGAGTCACTATTTTGAATTTTTCTTAGTTATAAAATAGTTTAGGTCTGTGATATCCAAGGTGAGTTTTATCTGCCCGTACTTTCTTAGTATTAGGAAGCGCCTTAAACTTGTGTAAAACACTTCTTTTCTTTTGGCTGGTGTAATAGGTTCCATACTATTTTAGGGAAAGAATTAGCAGAACGAATTTTTTTTCTGACACTTAGGTCTCCTTTTGAGGATTTGCCACAATATTGCTTTATAGCAATGAACACTGCTATGGCTGTACGTGTCCAAGGTGATTCAAAAGACTGCTGGGTTTCAAAGTCCCTCTTTTTCCCCACTTCGGAGACAAGAAGTGGCAGACTTCATAGCCCTTCAAATCCCAAAGGAACAAAAACAATCTAAAGGCTTGAGGCCCATGTTGATTTTTGGTCCAGCATGACACTGAACCCGTGGCTACTAATGTAGAATAGTTATATAGGGGCTCCCTTTCACCAGGGACATTTTTACAATAGGAAAATGTATCATGTTCTAACATATCTTAATTAATATGTTGTAAAATACTCAGACAAGGATGGCTGTGTTAAAGTCATCTATGCCAGGGTTGGCCATGACTAGCTCACAATTTCAATCACTATGGGCCCTGTCTAAACTGAATGCTAAGTACTACTGTACATTTTGCTACTTAACATGTTTTCTAACACTATATGTACTGCCACTGTAGAGAGGCTCTTGGAGAGTGCCTAGATAATCAAGGGTGGAAATATGACATCACTTTCATTCGCCTCTGGCAAAGTAACATCCCCTGCCTTTTCTCCAAGGGCAAGTTTTGTATTTGCATTTATATGCAAAACAAAAATTACTGTAATTGTTTACATTTCTGTATTGTGATTTACCTCTTCAGTCCACAAGTGGGTACAGAAATCTTTTTAACAATTATGGTAGCTGCAAAGGATGGTTTGTATTCTAAACCTCCATTTGAAATACCTGGACTCCTTGGAAGAACAGCTCCAAAATCCAGGAGAGCTGACTGAGCCTGGCATCCTCCTTAGAGTTTCATGACATTTTTCTATGGAGAGTCTCAGATAAGACTTTAAAACACAGGTCCTCTAACCTATGTATGGACATTGAAGATCCCAAGACACATAAGTGGAAACTTGCCCCAACATCCTGGGCCAAAATTTCTCCTTCCACACTTCTGTGCAGCAGGGTATGCATATGATTATTCCTACTCTCAATTCCAATGCAGTGAATTAGAGTGGTATCAAAAGTGTTTTGGTTTGTGAAGGGCTTTGCAATCCTTTTGTATGCTTTAGGTGCTATGTAAACAAAGTAAAATATTACATGTGAAATAAACAACGTTAGTACAACTTCTGAGCATTGACTGCAGCAATAGCTAAAGCCCACATTAGTGTTGAGGTAGCAAGAAAAAAAACCTATTTTAAGAGTCTGCATGCATATCAGGAAACTGGGCATTTTTTCCAAAGACAGCAAGGTTTGAACCTGTGTAACTTGGATGATTTTACAGACTGATAGCTTAACACCACAAAGCAATTATTTTTAAAAAATGAGAGTTGCTATTTTTTCTTTGCTGTTTGATCTTCTAGTTACTATCTGACAAGACCATGCCTAAGTTCCCTGGTCTCAAACCTGATTCAGTTTAGCCTAGTTTTCTCCCTACTCCTGTTGATAGTGAGAAAACAGAACTCCTATACCACCAGTCCAGTAACATCATTTCCATTCCAGTAATGCTCTACTCCCCACCCTGTCAGAATGCTGATCAGAGAGGCACTTGCAATCAGATCAGCAATCTGGGAGCAGCACACTTTGCACTTCCACATCACCAAAAGGAATGGCAGCTGGCAGAAAAATATTAAACATTGCCATGATGCAAGGGAAATTGAGAGGTCATAGTTTAGGATAGAAGCATGATTCTGAGGGGTAAAAATCTTAGCTAAAATATGGCCAAAATTGGTCTAAGTGTGAATAAGAAATTGTACAATGTTTTGCCAACTTTTTGGATTACTAAAAAGACAAATCTACTAAATCGCGTATTTGACACTTTTCCTGGTCTCACCTCTAAAGTGGTGTTAGGCAAGCCATACAACACACAACTTTGGGATTAAACCAAGGACAACTCTTGTCAGCAGATCTAGTCCTTTTCATTGGACACCATATAGAATAAGGTAGAATACAATATTAGAATGTCTAATACGGTCTGTAATAGATTTGCTAGAGTAAGAGTAAGGATATGTTTGAAACCATGCTCTGAAGCGGATTTCCAACACACAAAATCGATAAATGGTTTATTTCACAGCTACTACATTTTAACTAGTATACTGTATGTGTTCAAATCTCACCTATGCAGGGGATAGAATTTAGATTGTTTTCCTTTTAATCATACTATCAGGGAGCAGGAGTCCTGAGACCGGAAAAGGAAATCAGCTCTCTAAGCCTACAGGAGTCTTATGAGTTTGGGGGATTTCAAGACATCTGCAGAAGCCTGGTTGCTTCCCAGCCTCATGGAAGCAGACCAGATAACAGGGTCCTATATTTTGAAATGGACATCCTGGAAGATAAAATCAACTTGGCTTCCTAGCTAAGACGCAAGTTCATTAAATGTGACTGTCACATACACTGAAATGCTTACTTATAGAGTTATTATTATTTACGATTTTGGGAAAGAAAGAAGACAGCAGAAGCCACCTTTACTTAAATTATTTATCATTTAGATTTAAGAAATAATCTTCATAAGTCCATACAATAGATATCTATGGTAAATGCTCAGCCAACATAACTGAGCAAAGTTAAAAATGGAAAAATGTATCTAATGCCTTTCTATGTTATTTAGTCTTCCTCAGAAAAGACTATTTATTCCTTACCTATATGGCTGTACTTTACTTCCTTCCACTCCAGATTCCAGTGCTTTGTTCACTACTGCTTCATTTTCTTCTGGATAAACTGAACAAGTGCAGTAGACAATGGCTTGCACTTTATTAACTATAAACATGCAACAAAACATTTTTCTCATTTACCATTTTTGGAATAAGGAAAGCAATTTAAAATTAAAAAATATACAATATTTTAAAACACTTCTGTTTCAATTGTTACGAAAATCATTGGAAAGTTATCAAATGAATAGTGAACATGCAGAAATAGTCAATGATCAGATCATAAAAGATATTAAATCATCCTTTCCATCTCTCTCCCCCCCCATTCAAGTTAGTACAGTTCTAGTAATCTGTCCAATGTATTTTAAATTTTCAAAGCAACAGAGTTGCCAGCACATTTTCCAGCTATGCCACATTCTAATACATTGCATTTCCAGGAAGTTTTTATTGTTATTAAGATTACATTTTTCCTTTTCAAATGGCATCCTATTACATATAGTAAAACCCACATGTGCCAACCTACATAATTTCTCTCCAGTGCTTTTTTATTTAAATGTATTTCAAATATTTGCAGACTTAGGCACAAATCCAGGCCTGTGTGTGAGCTGTGCTCATGCTGTTAAGAACAGAAGGGTGAAGGGGATATGGAGAAGATCAAAGAGGGAATTACAGTAGAACCTCAGAGTTATGAACACTTTGGGAATGGAGGTTGTTTGTAACTCTGAAATGTTTGTAACTCTTAACAAAATGTTATGGCTGTTCTTTCAAAAATTTACAATTGAACATTGACTTAATGCAGCTTTTAAACTTTACTATGCAGAAGAAAAATGCTGTTTTTAACCATCTTAATTTAAATAAAACAAGCACAGAAAGAGTTTCCTTACCTTATCAAAAAAAAAAAAACAAAAAAAAACACTTTCCCTTTTTTTAGTAGTTTACATTTAACACAACACTTTACTGTACAGTATTTGCTTTTTTTTGGGAGGGGGGGCTCTACTGTCTGGTTGGTTCCAAATGAGGTGTGTGGTTGACCAGTCAGTTGGTAACTCTAGTGATTGTAACTCTGAGGGTCTACTGTAATCCACTTTTTTACAGCCTTCCCAATCCTGGGGCCATGACTAAGCCTCCAGGTAAGTTCCCAACATAATGACTGTAGCCTCAAAGCTGTTATACAATGGGCTTGCTATCAGCAGCCCCTAAAGGCTATTCTGAGGAACACTAGAGCATAGGGATCCCCTGTTCATGCCTCCTGCCATGGAGACCAGAGGGGGTGGCAGTGCATATAGTGCTAGAATGACCCTATGCCACTTTGAGAAATCCCTGGCTGTCTAGGGGAATCTTTGTCAATGGTCATCTTTCTGCTGCCAGATTAGCATAAAGCAGCTGGAGCAGGTACCAGGATTTGGGCCTTAATTCTTCCTTAGCCACCACACTGGACAAACTGCACATATTTAGTTCTTCTAAGTTGTTCCACATGAATCTGTCTCTCTACACTCTTTGTTTCTCTTCTCTGAGCCTCCAATTCATGTTTCTGGGCATTATAGATCCCATGAACTGAAGTCTCTTCCAGGTGCTGTTGCACCAGAGCAACAAACAGAGACAGACATGCAATGTCTCGGCACGTGTACCACAAAAACCATGGCTGCTGTATCACACTTCAAATGCATTCTTAATGTGTGGTTAATGATTACTGTTTATTATTTGTACTACCAGAGCACCTGGGAGCTCTATGCCCAGGCTACATTTACAGTTTAGGTGGACATAGCTACAGTGCTCAAGGTGGGAAAAAAAGCTACACTCCAAAGCACCATTGCTATGCTGACCTAACCCCTTGTGTAAACACAGTTAGATCGATGGAAGAATAATTCCAACGACTTAGCTACCATCACATGGGGAGGTGGTGTTCCTACAGCAACAGAAAAACTCCTTCCATCCTCATAGGCTGCATCTAAAACTATAGGGTTATGCTGGCATCGTCACGGCCCTGCAGCCATGCTGCTATAATCCCTGTAGCATAGGCCCTAGTCATGGGCATGGACCCATTGTGCTATGCACAGTATGAATAAAGAACGAAAACGTGGTCCTTGCCCTGAAGTTCATCCCTAGGGTTCTTTCTGCTTCCCGAGATTATCCCTCCAACTAAAGAATGTTTTGGATATTTTTCCTTAGCTTGAATATTTCCAAATCCTTAGAGTCTCAGTGCCCTCTTTACTCTGTGCATGCAGTAACAGCCTGATCCTGCAAACACTTCTACATGTGTGTAACTTTCCTCACGTGACTAGTCTCATTGTACTTGAAAAGTTATTTCCATGCCTAAGTATCTACAGAACTGCCACACTACTGTGGGGAAGCAGTAAACTGCTACCCTTCCAAAGTCACCCATGTACAACATATGCTTCTGTTTACCAACTTTTGAGTTTTTAGTTGCTCTTGATTCTTTGGCCCAGATCCTCAAAGGTATTTGAGGCACCTAAGTCACACTGATTTCAATGGGAGTTAGATGCCTAAATACTTCTCAAGACCTGGAGCATTGTCCACAAACTTCATTTTTATTTACTACTTTTGTTATTACAAGTAACATTTTCAAAAGCATTTAAGTCCCACTGAAAGTCAAAAGGGAATTAAGTGTTTTTGACAATTTTACCCTATAATTATATATCACTTTACCACTGCAGCTGGTAACAGGGAAAAGATCCTAATCTTACGGCTGCTTTAGTGGCTTTTATGTTCTTCTCTAAGGCCTAGTCTTCACTTACCGGCTGGTCCGGAGGCACGCCATCGATGTTCTGGGATCGATTTATCGCGTCTGGTTAAGACGCGATAAATCGATCCCGGATCGATCCCGGAAGTGCTCACAATCGACGCCGGTACTCCAGCTCGCCGAGAGGAGTACGCGGCGTCGACGGGGGGAGACTTCCGGCCGCGTCTGGACCGCGGTAAGTCCGGAGTAAGGTACTTCGAATTCAGCTACGTTATTAACGTAGCTGAATTTGTGTACCTTAGTCCGAAGTCCGGACTAAGTGTAGACCAGCCCTAACTTCGGCGCACGAAACAGGTAAGGAGGAAGGCTTATATAAATGCTGAGAGAAGGAAACTGAGGTAATAAATTTATTCACAGTAGACTATACGAAGTGGACATTACTTTGAGAACGTGGTACACATTTACTGTTGAAGATTTAAAGTAAGCAATGCCTATTTTTTTTATATGTTGCATCTTAAATTATGGTCACATTTTCGTAAACTTGAGAGAAAACAGACTTACATCGCATTGCATGCATTAACTCCTGAAGTTGCGTCTCAGCAAGAATATGGAGTTTATTTTCAGCTACAGATCCTTGAGAAAGGTCTCTCAGCAATCCTGCATCTGAATGTAAAGTTATTAAAACAACAATAGCCAAATTCATTTTTACATTTAAAACTCATGTCCATATTTTATAATCCATTTGTTTTCATTGAAAATTCTCTATTAACAGACCTGATTACTGCTGACATAGTGAAATCAGATCACATGAACTGCAAAGTGCAAGGGTGCCTATATAATTACTTTTTCCCTCCTAGTTATTCGGTTTATATTTAAAACATTTCTCAGTATTTAAAGAAGATTTTGTACAATAAATCCACTTAAATCAATTAAGTCGATAAGGAGATATGGTTAACTGAAAATGAAATGCTTGACAATACCTTAAATCTTGAAACAAGTGTTTTATTTGTGAGATATTTCTTTTGTGAAATAGACAACATACATTGAACGCTCTATTAGAATAATGCTCAATTTCATAAATCTATTTAATTAACTTGAAATTATTCTTAGAGATTTCTAACTGGTCTCCAAATCCTGTAGAATCATCAAGAGCATTACCCCAATGCTCATTTCCTTCTTGGACATCTTGAATTTTCAAATGCAAATCAGAACTAAGCAAAAAATCTTTTCGTTCGTTTGGCTTCTCTGGTTAAATGTCTCTCATTATATATCAAGTCCTGCAAAACACTGAGCACACCCTTAACTCCCACTGAAAAGGGATTTTGAGCCACAACGATTGGCCCTGAACCAAAAAGTCTGAAAAAATAATGAAATTCTTTAATCACGGTTAAGTATCACCACATTTTGTTTTGTCAAAAATGTAGTGACATATTGTGACATACACATTGTGAAAAGTAAAAAATTGAAAATAAATTGAAACAAAATCCAAACCCACAGACAAAAATTAGGGTATATTTAAATCTGAAATTGCTCCCTGTCTGAGGTAACCACCTCAGCTAAGTAAACTCAAGGTTGAAGGTTTCATATCCCACAAAATGGTTATTATCGAGCTAACAGAAACAGAAAGCGCTCTCTTATACTGAAATGTGTCTACAACCCTTCTAGGCTTCTTTTCTATTCCTCCTCATCCCATAAGCAAGTTTTAACCCTCGCTTCTGCTAGGAGATATTTAATTTCAAATTTTATTAATTTTGACTTCTTAGTTCCCTGTCCCCTTTCAATAAGTATTAGTAATCAATGACCTAGTAATTCCCCACTGAATGGGGAATATGAAGAACTCTCCCACTGGAAGGAAGAACAGGAGGAGAAAGGACCTCGCTGGTTGTGAAGTGTACATGAGAGAAGACATGGTTTGAAAAATGTCAGCAGCACTTCATACATTATACTAAGTTTTCTAGCCTTTATTTTTGTCACAACCTAAATGTTAAAAGTTAGGTACTTCATGTAATCTGTCAGAATAAGGTCCAGATTTAAATATTAGCTGATTCCATCTGATGAGTAATATGAAGTACTGCAAAAAAACCAGGTTCTGTTTAAACACAGTATTGTTCATTAGGTTTTCCTATATTTCTCATTGCCTTTTTTAAATTAGGATGGGCGTGTAATTAATAGTTTCCT